>NC_091743.1:51712027-51757027 GCF_043380555.1 Nothobranchius furzeri | reverse complement strand
ATCTGGAGTAGCTGTGTTAAACGTGGTTCCTATGGAGGTGTAAATGTTAAAGTAACTCAAGAAGTGCTTTGAAATTTCTGATATTTGGGTCGTTTTAACTTCCTAAAAACAGGGTGTTGTGTATTTTTAATTTCACCTAACTGGAATTGATGGACCTCATAAACTCCCAAAACAAGCATAGATAATATATAGTTAATAACAATAAAACTAAATGTTAAATTTATTTCTTGAATTAAATCATCAAAGTTAAAATATTGTGATTTGTATCTCTCAGAGAGATTTTGTGTGGCTTTTCATAACAGAAATTTGCCTCTTCAGCAGGCTGCTCTTGTTTATGTTCAGATCTTTACTAATATTTTAGTACTTTTTGCATTCCTTCAAATAAAAAAAAATCATATTTTTGTGGCTCGTGAGGACTTGATGATTCTACTATTCCTGTTAAAACCCTCTTAGCCGACGTAAACAGAACAGAGAATAAACCACAGACAATAATAAAGGGATCCTTTGTTTATTGATATGATTAAAGGGGCTTCCACTATAAGGTGTTACTAAATGTTTAGACACCTGATCTACAGAACTTTTAAACGGTTCGTCAGTTTTCATTGACACAAACATCTGACCAATATTTAACTAGATGCATCTTTGGTAGTGGTCTATGCACCAATCACAACACTCCAACAAGCTGCTCCTCTGCAGGGCTGTCATATCTCCTCGGTTTGTGTTCCATGGATACCCACGAGGATGTAACATCTCAAACTGCTTCTATCATTCCGTGCTACTTTTTTGCTGACAGAAGTTCGAGTTCGGCCTTTGCCTCCTCACTAGCGGAAGGTAGTCAGAATTAGCATGTGAGCTATGATGTAAAACATGTCCTGGAAGGATTAGCACCCGCTAGCTTGGCTAACTCAACGATTGGCTGAAGAAGGTCAGGACTGCATGGCTGTGTGGTCGTTTCATTGTTATCTCTATATTTCCAACCAGCCAGCGTCAGCTCAGGTCTCGACTTACCCTGCTTGCCCAGACCTGCCTGGTCCAGAAGCTTAGATGGCCACTTGCATCACACCAGGCAATCGATGGACAAGTACAAGACGTGTACATATATGTCAATAGATTGCTATGAACCTTACATTGCCTTTGTGACCTTATTTTGAGAAAACTAATATCTCCGGGCCCTTATTGCCACTACTTAATAATAGTTCCTGTAGAGGTGACAGCTGTCTGAAGACCACACAGCTTCTCCAACCCCCCATGGAAGAGCACACTTCATGTTTAGTGTCACGGAGGAGGACGTAAGTCTGGGATGAACTCATTAAGACGGACATCTTTGATCTGAGTTTATAGCTTCCATTTTCACAGGGACCCGATCATATGCCAGCTTCTTAAGACCGACACGAGCACACAAACCCTCAGAAGGGCAAACACATGAATGGGTCATAAAGCCCTGGAGAGCGTGGCCCAACAGAGACGTGAAGCATAGATGTGCAGCAACAGCTAAACGTCGTGTCAGGTTTCTTGGGGCTCGTGCTAAATTTATCCTGCAGAAGGCTGAGGGGTTTAAATGCCAGCCTACAGTTGCTCCACACCAGTTGTTCTCCACACGTCTTCCACTCATTGCAAACTTGGACCAGGAGGAAGACAGGCACGCACACGTACACTCCAACACACACGCCCCAGAGGAAGGACCGAAGATTGCTCACTGAAGAGCAAATCCAAGTGAAAGAGGGATAGTTGCCCTTCCACATCGCGACCAGAACATTGTCCATCATGGAGCTCTTCGAGACCAACCCTTACTTCTTCCCTGACCAGCGCTTCTATGAAGGTGGAGATAGCTACTTCCCCTCTCGCCTGCCTGGGGGGTTCGACCAAGCTGGCTATCAGGACAGAAACTCCATGATGGGCTTGTGCGGGAGTCTTTCAGGCAATGTTGGCGTTGCAGGAACAGAAGAAAAAGCTTCTCCATCCAGCCTGTCGCCTCAGTCTGAACAGCACTGCCCCGGTCAGTGCCTACCGTGGGCCTGTAAGCTGTGCAAAAGGAAGACGGTGACCATGGACCGCCGGAGAGCAGCCACGCTGAGGGAGAAGAGACGTCTGAAGAAAGTGAACGAGGCCTTCGATGCTCTGAAGAGGAGCACCTTGATGAACCCCAACCAAAGGCTACCCAAGGTGGAGATTTTGCGAAGTGCCATACAGTACATAGAGAGGTTACAGGCGCTGGTGTCCTCCCTCAACCAGCAGGACACTGAGACGGGACAGACGGGGTTGCACTACCGACCCAGCCCGGCCCAGCCCAGAGTGAGTATGACAGAAAATGGGATGGCGAGAGGTTTAAGATACAGGAGAAAAGCAGAAAAATGGATAAAAACCCACTGTGGTATAAAAGAGGCTGAGGGGCTGATGGAAATGAAGGTGACTGAGGTAAAAAAAGAAACAAACATAAGAATGGAGGACTTTAATTCCTTCTAAAAGAAACTTTGGGACTTCTAGATAAAAAATAAGTAAACAACTTTGTGCCTGTAGAGTTTTTTGAAGTTATTTTTAGATTTTTGAATCAAACTAACTTGAAAAAAACCCCCACCTTTCTGAAAGAAATGTTGTTTTTCCCTGAGGAGTAACTTGATGAAATAATTGCTGTGTGTGCATGTGACATCACACGTGAGACACTTTATTTCATAGTAGAACAGTGACTGACAGCGACTTCTGTGTGTGTCTCCACGGTAACAGGTGTCATCGTCCAGCGAGCCCAGTTCCAGCAGCACCTGCTGCAGCAGCCCAGAGTGGAGCAGCACTCCGGAGCAGTGCTCGCAGAGCTACAGCAGTGAGGGTGAGCACGCTTCAAAAACTCAGCGCCATCACACAACTCCTCCACCATCTCCTTTGGTCTGACTCGGCGTCTCTCTCCCTCTTGTTCTGCAGATCTCCTGAGTGCTGCTGAATCTCCTGAGCAGGGGAACATGCATGCTTTGACCTCCATAGTGGACAGCATCACTGGAGCTGATGGATCTGTGGCTTTTCCTGTAGACATTCCCAAATAGACCTTCCATACTCAACCATACACAAATGGTAATGAAACAACCAATCCTAAAGGGTGACTTAGCTTTTATTTTTAAGCGTCTACTGATTTGAGTGTTTTGTCTTATGCCAAATATTTGTGATTGATTAGAATTGTAACTTTGCTGATCCGAGGGTCTGATGGTAAACCAAATTCCTCCTTTCACAATGAGGCCTTTTTTCCACTTAAAAAAATTCCCTTATGCAGTGGTCCGAACTGATCTGTCAGAGTTGCAGAAACTTAGATTTAATGACTTAGCTGCATGAACCCAAAACCCAATCAGAGTGTATCTCTGCGTTTCTACAGTAGATCCACAGAGAAATAATAAAGGCTGGTTCTGATTTTATTTTGAAAATTTTCCTCTTTTCAAAATCTTTCCCTTGTTTGTGTGAGTTTTATGCTTGAAAACAACATGAGTTTTATTTGTGGGGCCAATATGTACCATGGCAGTTTTGACCAAGATCTGCTTAATTTAAACAGGTTATGAATGCTAGTGTTGTAAATATGTTCCCTTTTTTCTACAGAGTGGTTTTTGACATTCGGTTTTTTATTCTTTGCTAACTTATTGTTGACTTTTATAACTATGATTGTTGTGTATTTGTAGATGTTCTGAAAAGTGATATTTTCTGTTTAATTCTCGCAATAAAGACCATTTTCAATATCTTGTCTGATGAAGTCTTGAACTGGTTTAAACCATCTTCCACCCCAGACCTTAAAGATGACATTATCTGCATTCTCACATAATACTGCAAAATCTCGTGTGGCCTGTTAACGCTCTTGCCCTGTGTTGTGAATGACTCAACTACTACACCAAGTATCAGCTCATTATCTGTGAAACGGACTGATTTAAAGTCACACTTGTGTGCAATAGGGCGTGGGATTGTGTCGTCATCACTGGTACGGCCACCATGTTGGTAGCCTCCTTATCTACCTTGTCTTGTTACTTCAGACAACAGCGCACTCAGTATTGCGACTTCATTTAATCTATAGTTCATTTGAGCAGTTATTACTCAACCATGGTAAATTGCCGCAGTTCAACACATGATCGCCAAGGGAAAATGGTGGAGGCAAAACCACGGAGACCAAGTGTCTGACATAACAGTGTTGTCGGCTCACTTGGATCGCAGCTGTAAGACCCTACCATCTCACCAGACGAAGCAACATTTTTCCAATCCTTTATTGTCCAATTTTGGTGAACCTGTGTGAACTCTAGCCTCAGTTTTCAGTTCGTAGCTGACAGGAGTGGCACATGGTGTGGTCTTCTGCTACTGGAGCCCATCAGCCTCACGGTCCGACGTGTTGTGTGTTCAGAGATGCTCTTCTGCGTACCTTGGTTGTAATGAGTGGTTATTTGAGTTATTGTTGCTTTTCTATCAGCTCGAACCAGTCTGGCCATTCTCCTCTGACCTCCGGCATCAAAAAGGCATTTTCGCTCACAGAGCTGCTGCTCACTGGATGTTTTTCCTTTTTCAGACCATTCTCTGTAAAACCTAGAGATGGTTGTACGTGACAATCTCAGATCAGTAGTTTCTGAAATACTCAGACCAGCCAGTCTGGCACCAACAACCATGTCATGTTCAAAGTCACTCAAATCACCTTTCTTCCCTATTCTGAAGCTCGGTTTGAACTGCAGCGGATCGTATTGACCATGTATACATGCCTACATGGCCAGTGAGTGTATACTGGTAGGCTAATATGGACACACTAACCCCTTCTTTTCACCGGCCATGAAAGCGGTCGCGTAACATAATAGCTCCTTCCCAAGCAAGACAAATTCTGATGCAAAACAGGAACTAAAGTGTTCCACACAGCTGATCTCATGATGTCACAAAATCACGCGAGAATTGCAACACAGCGTGTGATTTCAGAAGCCCACATAACATAATAAGGAAGGAGAAAGACAGCTGCATGTATCAAAAAAGGTCTGTGGTTTATTCTCTGTTCTGTTTACGTCGGCTAAGAGGGTTTTAACAGGAAGTGACATGCGTTTACCTGCATGTGACTTTTCTTTTGAAAGTTTCCAGATGTTTTACACTGTTTTTGTGTTTGTCTTTCTGGTGCAATCTAAACTGTGGGTTTTTTCGTGTTATGGAAGCGTAGCGCGTACAAAATAGACTTGGAACGTGATGATGGCATCCCCTCGCTTCTGGGGTACATCCAAAACGTTACACGTTATTGCGAGTGCAAAGGAACTCATCCACTATAACGGCGGCTAATTGCAGCGTAGTATGTTTTGCAGCCGTTTTGGGACGCTTTCACATGCAGTGGAAAGAAGGAGTAAAGCACAGCACAACTTCTTCTGGTACACTTCTTGTACCATCATCAATGGGATGACAATTTTGATTGTTTTACTAGAAAAATCAGTAAATGAAACATATACCTCTCACCCGGACATTTACTTTTGCTCACACTGCAAAGCAGGTAGCCCAAAATTGTGCAGAACTGTGGCGGCAACAAGTTGTCATTGGTGCTCCAGTCTTGAGTCTTTCATATGGATCCAAACTGTTTATAATGCTGATTTTGTCCACATACCGGTCCCTGGCTTCTCTATTTAACATATCCCTGTAATCTGCATCCTTTTCAGGATTTTAACATGTTGTTTATTACCTCCTTTCTTCCTTTCTTCTGCTTCTTCTCTGCGATGTACCGTTTGTTTTCATGGTTTGTTTACACTCGTAAGGCCATCAACATGGCCGCCATGTCCCAGAATGCAACGCGTGATGCCAAGTCCTGTGAGCTGTGGCAGCCATCTTGAATTGGTTTGTGAATTTCAGAGTTTCACGCAAATCTTTTCATCTTTCAGTGATGGGCTATAGCAATGACCATTTAAAAGAAGGCAAATATTCAAGTTTCTTTTTTTAAAAACAGCTTTACTCATGTCTACATAGTCATAAATACAGTACTTTTTTCTTTTTGGATAGCCAAATAATAAAATCTTGATTTGTCAGCATTGCTTCACACCTGGAATAAAGACACAGTACTCATAGCTGCCACATAGCACATTACATCTTTTAGACACCTTGGAAAAAAACTAAAATAAATAAAAATAAGATTGTTCAGCCATCCAGCAATTCACTAGTTCATCTGCTGTGTTCTCGTTGGATGAGGAGTTTGTCAGATGAGACTGATCGCTGGCTCGTCTCTATGGAAACTAAACCAGAGGCGACGAAGCAACATCTGATTACAAGAGCAGTATTGTGTGTGTATCGTTGGCTGATGTTGAGCAGCAATTCTTTCTGTTTATCTTGAGTTTAAAATCAACAGGGATGAGCTACAGTGTTCAAACTACCGTCCACACACACACACACACACACCAAAAGGTCACGGTCACACGGCTGGGGTCAGCCTTTCACTCACACACGACCCCTCACAAGTCTCCAGAAGATAGGCTGATTTGCTCGCACACACACACACACGCACGCACACACTCATATTAAATTTCCCTCCCTTTCTAGGCTACATAGTGTCATACAGAAGGCGATAGAGGCAGAAAGAGGAAGAGAAGTAACAGCTACATCGTGTCAAAAAATTGGACAAGAAGAAGAGAAAAAGGAAAGAAGAGGAGAAGAGGCAAAGAGAGATTTGGACCCATTAACCTGTGAAGAGTCCCTTTAGAGATGCACACTTTCCTTTAGTGAGTCCGCCCCACCACTACGTTACACACAGCACACAGCAAAAGACACGCAAAGGTCCAACACAGAGAGAAAGAGAAAGAAAGAGAACAGTCACTATCGAATACAGGGCATTGGGTTCCATACAGCAATGTTACATTGTTTTCCATATATACTTCCAATATATATATATATCATATATATAATATTTCTATAAAAAACATAAGTTATCCATTTTATGTACAAAGACGATAGATGATTAATACCTTGCATAACCGGTAGAAGGGTTTTGGGCAGAGGAAAACTGCCATTTATACAAGTATTCTTCACTCTCAAGTCCAAAGTAATGACTCGTCTTCATCCTCTTGAACCTTTTTCACACTATTCAACACCATGTTGTGTTAACACAGGAAGATTTGTGCGGTCTTTGTCACGTTGAGACTATTAGAACCAGGACAAGGACCCACAGCCAAGATAGGGAGAGCAGGGACACAACACCATGACAACAAGGCTACTGGGTGCACTGGGGTAAACAGGGCGAGACCAGGACGAGCCTCCTTTACAGCAGCAAGCGCAGCCAATCAGCACTCTCAGAGTTCAAAGGTCATAGTTGCCCCACTGTATTGCACGTGTCCGAAGGGGAAGAGAGAGATGAAAGGAAGGAGGTAAGGCTGGGCGACAGAGGAGAGAGAGACCTCACTCTGCCGGCGTTCCCAGGATTTGTCCTCTCCAGATTTGGCATATCACTCTCAAAAGGCCGCAAGCATGTGTCCGTATAGGTAATGAGAATGCACTGGAAAACAGAATCCAGGGAGGACATTAGGCAAGAGGGATCAAATTAAGATTGCAGAATGCAGAAAAGGCAAATTTATTTTAGCAGAAACCATTATAAACCAACAAACCATTATTTATTCGTGAACGGATGTTTACTTCTTAATTTTGTCTTCAAGTTTCTGATAGTTAAATATGTAATGGCAAATCTGCAAAACAAGCTAGCCTAAAACCTTTTCTTCATGCCTCTAAACAATGTTCTAACATGATATAGCTGTAAATAATTTGTAGAGATAAAAAAAAGTGGTTCTCTCACATTTGTCCATTAACCTCAGCCAATAACACGGCTCAGTCCAAAACCAGCGATTGGACCAGCTGTCTCACAAATTCCTACACTTCCACATTTTCCTGGGTCCTCTCTTTAATAATAATAATAATAATGCATTGAACTTATATAGCGCTTTTCAATACACCCAATGACGCTTTCACACACTCTCACATTCACACACTGCTAGTGATGGTAAGCTACTTGTAGCCACAGCCACCCTGGGGAGGTCTGACAGAAGCGAGGCTGCCATTTGGCGCCGTTGGCCCCTCTGACCACCACTAACACAGGCAAGTTGGGTGAAGTGTCTTGCCCAAGGACACAACAGCAGGATACCCCTGGCGGGAGCTGGAATCGAGCCCATGACCCTCCGATCATGAGGCAACCCGCTCTACCACCTGTGCTACTGCTGCACCCTTTACGTGCTCGTCTATTTAGCAACAGAGCACCACTGGTGTGAGAGGTTCTTCGCTCAATAATATCGGAGAAGGAGAAACAGCCGGCTGCTACCACTTCAACTTTAGGACAAACTACCAGAGTCCCAAAGAGAAAAATAACGTGAAGTCATGGACAAAAAAGACATTTGGAGAAAGTGGCGACGGGTGTTTAGCTCTCTCTTGTTTGACTGTGGTAATGTGTGTTACGGTATCAGGCAGATGTGCCCTAGGGATGGTAGCTGTGTGAGCTCTGTGACTGTGTTTGTGTTTAAAAGCTAGCTTGTTTCGCAGATTGCAATTGCAGCTTTAAATCTAATACTTGCAAAGGTAGCCCAAGTAGTTAGTTATACCATGTCCTGGTCTCTAACACATGTTAAGAAGACATTTCTAGGGCTTCAAGGGTCTGCTCAACCATTTTATAGAGCACAATTTAGCTTCTACATCTTATTGAAGCATGCATTGAAATTAAACAGCAACAAGAAAATAAAACAATGGAAGGATTGAATAAAAAGTAAAACTTGACATTATGAATGCATTAATTTCAAAGGTTGAAATCCATTTAAATGAACAGACAAGTTTTGCCTAACATCAGTGCAGGTATTTGTCAGAATTAGTGCCACACAGCTGGTTAAAAACCCACAAATCTGCAGCTACACTGTTTTGTTAGCTTACCTGGTAGCATTAATGCTACGGTTAGTAAGTCAAATGCAGTTAGCAGGAATAGGTCCGCACGGCCGAGGGGTCGAGTCTCGGGGGTGCTGGGGGTGCAGCTGCAGAGGGCATGGTAGAGCGCGTGTTGGGCACAGCAGAACAAAGAGGACGTGCAGCTAGTCAGGTAGCAGAAACACATAAAACAGGACTGGAGTTTTGCTTGTTGGAACAAACCTTCAGGCTGAAGTTGCTTCCTGGGAGCCAAATTCATAGAAGGAGGCATGGACATGGCGGGCATGCGGAAGCCAGCCGGAAGCGTTTCCATGGAGCCTGCCATCATCCCAAGACCTGTCCCTCCCTCACGAGCCCGAAACCTCTTACGCCATGATGGAGAGCGTCGAAATGACTTGTCATCCCCACTCTACGACGAGAGGAGAAAATACGACGATGCTATTCATTTTTGATTAACTTTTCAGTTTCTGATAAAAAAAATTAGATTCTTGCTAAGTCACCTCCTCCAGTCGGCGATCTGTTCCCAAGGCTAACAGGTTGTTAAACTCCCTCTCTAGAACCTGCCGTGCCTGAAAAACAATTAGTTTTTGTGAAGAGGATGGAGAGAAACCGTGTCGAAGTGAATAAACGTGAAACGAGGCTAGCGAATGCTTGTAAACCACCACTAAAACCTCTACATAGAGACTAGTGATGATAATTTACAGACTTTTGAGTAAATAAGAGTTATTCCTGAGCTAAAACAGAAACTGGTGATGAGGTGTGACCAAACTCTACATGAATTCAATGCAAAACAAGTGGCTGTTAAAACCAGTTCAGCCATTAGGTGAGGAGTGCCCCCAGCATTGTGGGGCGTATTTTCCTCGATAACTACCTGTGTGTTCTGCATGGGGATCTGCAGGATGAGCGCTAGGCTGCTGTAATCGAAAGTCTCATCTAGAGAGACGAGCGCCCCGTGAACGCCGCTCTCCAACAGGTTACCGCTGTACTCCCTTAGACCAATGGACTGAACCCAGTGGATCACCTGCTCATTGGTCCACACCAGAATATCTGCACAAAAAAGTTCATACAACTATAAAAACAATCAGCCTATTGTACCTTATGACTGGTAAATAAAGGAGTCAAAGAGATAAAGGGGTAATGTGCATGTCAACATGGTGTCAGCTCTCTAGCACACTCCCTTTGTTCATTTAAAGCACAGCTGTCAGCCAGCTTTTCAAGTAAGAACAGGCGGAGTGTGTGCATCTGTGTGTGTGTGCGCGCGTGTAAATGGGGCAGCATTCTGATTTAACACAACAGCTGAGTCAAGTTCATGTGCTTAGCTCAAGGTCAAAAGGGCGAGAGGGTTTACTGGATCTAAATGTGCATGCCAGCGCGTGTGTGGACCGCTCCACTCTCAAGAGGGGCTTTAGATCACAAGACAGTTGAAGAAGCACCTGTTTCAGTGTCAAGTACAAATGTACACTATCACATCAAAACCACTAGATGGTACTCTGGTCTGATGGGCGTAGAAATGTGCCTGTTTGTGTGTGTGTGTGTGTGTGTGTTTACATGGTTTTAGAGGTACCTTTCATATCATGTTGGCTGTCGTCTCTCCGGCGCTCCAACTCTTTCCTGTCATAATTTAGCCTCTTCAAGCACATAATCCCATACTGCAGACTAGCCCTGGTGTACACACACACACACACACACACACACACACACACACACACACACACACACACCAAGCAGAAGACATCATTGGCTCTCTTTCCTCCAACGCTTATGCTAACAGAGGAAACAGACCAAACCGAGCTCGTTGTCATGGCGGCAGACCTGTGAAAGCTGTCCACCATCTTCAGGTGGCTCCTCAGGTCCTTCTTGGTCAGATGGTCCAGCATTCGCGCATCAACCAGACACTCCATGAAGTAGGAGCGGTACTGAGGCAGGCCGAGACTGGGCAGCCACTCGTTCCCAATCCACTCATGATTCATGTCCCCGTACGCCAACGTCTACAGGGACAACAGCTGTCAATGCTACACACAGGTCCAAAAAATGAGCAGATCTACGCAGAAACGTAGAGTAACGTATGCCAATCAGATAATATTAAAATAATTTATTAGTGTTTCATACTTCGTTTAGTGTTTCTAATTCTTGTGGTAAATTGAAATGTCAAAAACTTGTATTGGATTGTTCTTTTAACTAGGCATTTGGTTTGTTTCTACTGCTGTGCATCTTCAACTTTATAATCACAGACACACTCAGACGTGTCTGTGTTGGCGTAGCTTTAAAAAGGTTTCATTGTGGTTCACCCAAAGCTATTGTGGAAACCTTTTAATTCCTGTTAACTCTCTTTCTAAGGGTGAAAGAATATCGGTCAAGTGGTTCCAACAAGAACCAACTGTTGAGGATAGAACAATTCCTTTGAGTGTACCACCACCAGTAATATTTGCTCGTATCCCCTTAAAAGTCAAATTAGATATTATATTTCTAAACGTGTAAAACTGGTATTTTGCACAGAATTCCACTTCAGAAGATCTTTCACTTGGATCAGAGATGTAGATCATCTTATTTTAAAGGTCCTATAAAGAAACAGGAGCATGATGGATGCTACTGAGGAATTTTGAACCATAATCTAAATTGGTATAAAGCTGGAAAATAACCCCAATCCTAATCTCTTTTTCTGTTTTTGAGTGTTTTTCTGTGACTGATGAGCTTAGGTGATCAGCAGCCTTACCTGTGCCCAGCTGCCCTCCTCATTGTCCTGAGCAGCAGCATGGTGGAGACAACGTATAAGATTAGAGAAATCACACACACACACACACACACACACACACACACACACGCACGCACGCACGCACGCACACACACACACACACGCACACACGCACGCATGCACGCACACACACACACACGCACGCACGCACGCACACACGCACACACTCATACATTGCATTAAAACACACAAGCGCTCTGTAGTTTTCACCTTACAGTTAACTTGCATACACACTCATATTATCAGGTGACCACAGTACACATCAGTTATCTGACTAACAAATAACAGCGGAGGCACAAGAGCATGTGAGTGTGTTAGGATGTAGCTGGTGGAGCTGGTGTTAGGTGGGGTTGAGGTGGGTTTCTAGGGAGGACATATGTGCGTTGCCATAGGGACTGTGTAAGTGTGAAAAAGTGTGGGTTAACGTGGAGGTGGGGGAGCACCCAGATGGTACTGACCGCTTTAGTGGAGGAAGCCAGGTTCTCCATCTCTTCATGAGTCACCCACACATTTCCGGAGGACTGCTCAGAGGGCAAAAACGCACACACACACACACACACACACACACACACACACACACACACACACACACACACACACACACACACACACACACACACACACACACACACACACACACACACGCAAGCACACACAAACATGTGTACACATACGCATGCACGCACATAAAAACACACACACATACAGACAAACTGTGTTGAGTGATACGAAGGAAGGGAGTGTATTCAGGCACTACTTGTGTGTTGTTCTCCAACTATAATTCATGCAGTTCAAAGTTGCTGAAGAGACCCAGTTGAAAGATAAATCAAGACCGAAGCAAGAATTTTAAAATAAAAGAGCTATAAAGTGTAAAGAGGCGTCACCTGGGCATGCAAAGTGATGTGTAGCAGTGATGCTGAATTCTGTACAGATTAACTTTGCTTTGTATGCACAATCAACTGCCTAGGGCAGAGGGACAAATCTGCTATCGGTTGTGCTTGTTTACCGTTCTGGAGGTGAGTGGTGCAGAGGGGCTGGTGAGGGAGACCATCTCCTGGATGGCCAAGCGCAGTTTGAGTCGGTGCAGAGGGTTGCTGATGCCAATCTCTCTCTGGATCTCCGTGTCTGACAGCGCTGACATGATGGCTCCACTCTTCACATTGGCGCGACAGGCTGCCACATACCAGGCTGGCATCCCCACCCACAGCTGGCGGGAGCCATCAAGACATTTAACGTCAGCACCGGGGAAAGCAGATCAAGCTGTGCACTCACATGTTTACAGTCTCTGTATTAAAGGGGATCAGCAGCCCGACGGGAACAAGACAAAAGGAGATTTTTATGGGTGTTTGGAAGAAAAGGGAAATACCTCTAGCCATGACACGACAGTGGGACCATCCCATTGTGCAAACGGAAGACCTTTTTTCCTTGCGTCTTCCAGAAGCTCGTGTCTGAAAAATAGAATACACAGAAAGTAAGGAAGAAAAGTGAGGAGCAGCAACAAAAAGGTAAATAACTGCAAGAAAGAAACAGAGATGCTTTTACTTTTTCTTCATCCTGCGGTCCCTCTCGGCCTGTGTGCCCAGTTTTCCCAGAGTCATAGTGTCACCGATGCCCATCTCAAAGTCTAAAAGCAAACAATATGTGTCAGCGTCCATTATTCTTGTGAAATGGAGCGCTGTGGTCTGCAGCCTGCAGAGAACCTGTTAAAGCTGGCAGAGACTGGCCATCCCTGCCAACAGTCTGGTCCATCCGACCCTTCTCCTTCTTCCCAAACAATCGGCCAATAGACGACTTGATTCCTTTCTTCTGTTTTCTGCAAACAATGAAAAGATTATGTAATAATAGTCACAAAAAAGAAACGAGTAAACAAAGTAGTATCTAGCAGGAAATTCATAGAATTCAGTAAATTTTCAAGGGAATTGAAATTATCGAGCTAACTGGTAAATGATAAATGGCCTGTATTTGATGTAGCGCTTTCTAGAGTCCTGGAACCCCCCAAGGCACTTTATAACACAATCAGTCATTCACCCATTCACACACACATTCACACCCTCGTGGGGATGAGCTACGATGTGGTCTCAGCTGCCCTGGAGAGCGCTGACGGAGGCGAGGCTGCCGAGCGCTCGCACCACCGATCCCTTCGACCACCATCAGCGGGCAAGGTGAGTTAAGTGTAAGCGATAAACTGAGCGGGGCTCGAACTCGCAACCTTCCAACTCCTGTGCCATGGTCAGAATTCTCTCATAAAATTTCATTTAATCAACTGCGTCCTACTCAGTTGCAATTTATTTAAAATTACACAAAAATACTTCATTTTTGTGTAATTTTCCCACAAGCTGGAGGAAGGACATGTTGTCAGCACAAAAACTCAAACAGCCAATTTTTACACTTTTATTCTGTTTGATGTGACTCTATTTGTCACGCTCTGTTACCTGTGCTGTTTGTGGTTGTGTAGCTGAGAGAGAGAGAGAGAGAGAGAGAGTGTGTGTGTGTGTGTGTGTGTGTGTTTATGTTTACCCTCGTCCGTCTTCCAGACTGCCAGTGAACTGAGCAAAATTGGCTTCCAGCCGTAAACTCCGCGGCGAGGAAGGAGGTGATGTCTCACACTTGATTGTAGCTTTGTCCACTTCCACTGGAGACTGAAAGAGCCACAGAGACACCTCAACTCACTTATAATAGGTGTTCCAAAGACTAAAAACTGTGAGACTTTGGATGTTTTTGCAAACTTACAGCAACCTTTCTTCTGTGTTTCCTCAAATCACTTGGCTATCAGAAACAAATAATTAAATGTAAGCCTGTTAAAAGTCTGTTTATTTGATGAAGGCCGTGTGCGTGGTGCATTCACTGACCAAAGTCATGATTCCTAGATGATGGCTGGTGTTTCGACCATGATGTTTTGGTGTGGAGTGGCCGCTGGTGGGTGGGGAGGAGGATGAAGCCAGGGACTGGGCCGTGGCGGAGGTAGGCAGAGCACGAGGTCGAAGTGTCACATTGAGACCGTCCATGCTGCCGCTGTTCACACGAGACTCAATCTCATCCGCACGCAGGTCTGCTGACTCTCTCTCTACCTGGATCATCCTGCAATCACACCAACACACACATGAACAAACATAATGGAGATGTTTTACATCTCTTCAATACTCATACAAATGAAGAATGGTAAAAATCAGACTGTATATAAAAACGTGGATGTGGAGCTGAAAGCCCCGCCCACTCATTAATTATGACTAAATGTATATAACAAGCAAACATGGGTACATGCAACAGCAAGATGAAAAGTATGTAAATAAAGTCAAGTGGACAAAAATAATCTGCTTTAGCCAGAAAAATGTCTCATTTAGAGGGGGCGGGGCTTAAACCTGTACAGAAGCCCGCCACTATGGAGCAATAATTTTATTATAGCTTCAATGTTTTTGTTAAAGCTCTCATTCACTCACTGTTTCCTGATTCAGGAATTAGAAATTAGCCAGAAGAGAGAGAGAGAGAGAGAGAGAGAGAGAGTGTGTGTGTGTGTGTGTGTGTGTGTGTGTGTGTGTGTGTGTGTGTGTGTGTGGGTGGGGGTGGGGGGTTGGCAGAGGTGGGGGATGGGGTGGTGGTGGAGTCTTACTCATTACTCATTAATATTCATAATAGGCCAACTTCTGGCCTCGGTTTGGCTGACAGCAGCACAACACTTCCGCCGTTCACTCTTCTTTCTCGGGTCCACAAACAACAAAAGCCTGAGCATGTTCTGCCATGCTGTGGAGTTGCTAATGCTAACGGTTAGCTTACTAGCTGAAACCTGCTCTGCTCTTCCTTGGAAGCTAAATCAACAACGGCCTTCCACGGCCATAAGCTAAGATGGGTGAGTCCATGAATGCATGTATTTCTCTGTGAGGTAGAAGGACTGGGTTATTCTGACCCGAGCATTTCTCCACATGTTTTCATTTGGTGGTTAATGCAGGAAATAGGTGCAGAACACTACTTTCATGTTCAGCATTTATGTTAAACTCAGAGTGACCAATCGTATTTCAAAAAGAACAAGTATTATCCACTTGTTGAGTACTAGCAGGTCAAAATGTCTAACTTGTTAAGGTTGAGTTCAGTACGGTTTGTTTTTATAAGTAAGTAAGTAAACGTTTATTTATATAGCGTCTTTCACAGATATAAATCACAAAGCGCTGTAAATAAGTAAATTTTGTTCTTTGTTGCTGCTTGAAACCTTCCTTTTATAGTTCTTGTAGTTATTGTAGCTATGAACTTTGATAAACTCATCATCATTTCTCTGTTTTTGTGCTGTCTACGTGAGCGAAAATGTAGCATTTGTATCAACAAAATGAGTTTCTGTTTTGTAACCATCTGAGGTCTTTCCTATACGTTCCTCTGGATTGTCTTAATTTCCCCCTGGAGAGTCATGTAATGTAATGTGCCTGAAATATGCAACCTTATCTCCTCATTGATGGCATCAAGTTGCTCCTGCAGCATGAGCGCGAGAGTCTGAGCATCTGATTGGCCGCTGGGGGACAGCAGGGCCGAGCTGACGTCGTCGTCCATGTCTGACTCGGCCTCGATGTCACTGCCGAGCAGGTGGCTTACGCTCCCGCGTAGAGACGGGTAGTCCTGTTCAAACACGGCACACACCTAAACACGAACAAAACCAAACGTGGTTCAAACCAAGCACTTCTGAACTTTAAAAATAAAATGTCTGAACTACGTGTGCAGATTCTGAATAGAAGCATACATGTAAAAAAAAGCTGTTTTGGGGAGTGCGGGAAGAAATGGATGAACAAGAAACTTACATCACACATCATGTCCAGCAGCAGGTGAGAGAGACAGGAAGACGGAGAGGTTAGTAGAGAATGGGAAGTTAGGCGTGAGGATCATCACACAAAGCCAAGCACTGACACTTACTAACAACAGCAGACATGAACCTGAAAGTAAACACGGGCAAAGGGCTGCATGAGGTTAGGAGAGTGGTTAACATGTCATCTGTGTATGTTGGGTTGCTTTGGCGTCATGGAAACCAGAATCATCACCTTGTTTGGGTCGTCTCGTAGCGCCGACAGCCTGCCCTTCTGAGCCCGCCTGATCACAGTGGTGCTGTAGTGGCCGTCCTGACCCTCCACCACGGAGAAGCGGAGGTCACTGGAGCTCCCCAGGTGAGACCTTAGATAAGATACACGTCTGACCCTATTGGACATAAAACGGTGAAAATATAAACACAGGCAGGAGAAAGGATTACCGAGGATGAGTCCCATCTCCAAAAGCCCCGCTGCGGCGTTTCAGATGATCAATCTCATTTCTCAGTTTGTCAATCTCTCCAATCAGGCGTTCCTAAAAGAGAGAGGGGTGTTAGTAAGGACTGAGTTTTCTAATTGATATTTACTCCTTTAGAAGAATAATCCTTTAAATGGTCAAACATGTGGACTAAAATATATGAATGTAAAAGGCTTGTGTGCTTGTTTACAGTCATCAATAAAACTATTAGGTGATTTAAACATCTCTAAATAATGATTTTATTACAACAATTAGCAGCTTTGGATTTTTTTTAAGCTAAATAACAAAATATTTTATGATTTTCTGTCTACTGTATGAACAAAAAGGGAGTTAGGACAGGTGGTGGAGATTAAGCTTAGTTCAGACTCTTTCAACTCATCAATCTTCTCCGCCCAAAATACAAATAGCCCTGTGCTCAAAAAGTCTGCTTTTTATCCCAACAAGTCTTCAAGGAAATTAAGAATTCCAGTTTTCCGTCTTTCTACAAGTTTTCCTTTTAGAATCTGCTGCTCCAGTCTGCAGCCACATCTGCAGGAATGTGGCCACCACAAAGAAAAAATCTTCTCTGCATCCTTACCTCAAAAACTCGACATCACATGTTTGCAAATCAGCATTTGAAAAAGACTGAATTATTTTGGACACAAGACTGAATAAAATGGATCTTTTAATCTGCAACGAGGCGAGGTGTGTTAGAAGGTGATTAGGTTTTACGAGCAAAATCCATAATAGGACCTCATCTTTTAATACTTCTGTCCAAAACATGGATTGAAAGGAAGGTGTCATAATATTATATTTAGTTAAAGCACTTAGGGAAGTGATTTATTCATTTTTCACGTCTCATGACAGGATTTTTTTTTTGCTGGAAACCAAACACGTTTTGCTTGAGCATCACCGACCCTGGTGTGGTGGAATTCTTCGAGCTGTTTCTGGCAGTTCTCCAGGTCCTGAATGAGGGAGTTCTAAAGAGAAGAACTTGCATTAAACATATTTTCTATTTTTTTTGTAGATTATGCATCTTGTGTTTAATGAGCAATTAGAGCTGGCGCTGCTTCAGCTGAACATGTGCCCAGGTCTTGCCTTGTCCTCCAGGGCAGCCATGCGCTCCTTCAGATGGAGCTGCAGACGTTCGTTGGACTCCGTGAGCAAACGATCCACCGTGTCAGACAAACGCTTGTTGTGCTCTTCATTCATTTTCTCCCTCTGACGAGCCTATGAAAACAGTACTGTCACATTTTCTCTTCGCTACAGACTCCATGTGGGTGTATTTATGCAGCTAATTAAGCATTTCTACACGGATTAAAGGATGAAGTGTGTGTTTAGCTCTAGATCACCAGCTGCCAGATACGGGTCTTCTTGGCCAACAATGGATCTCACAGCCAGAACGGTTTAATCACCATCATTTACTAAATGATTAAAGGGTTAAACAGGTTCTCTCAAATGGGAAAAGCTGTGCTTCATACGTGTTCTGCTGTAATTTCCTTTAAGTAAATTTGTCACGGATATGCATAAACACACACATCTGCATGCTCTGGGAGTTCTTTTGGCTAAATATAGTCATGAGATCATAGAGAAGGAGAAGGAGAGAATTTAGCAGTGCGTGAATTATTCAGAGCCTAAAGATAGTAGCCAATCAGTCTTAAAGAGGGAAGCAAGGGAGGAGGGGCACATGGATGAGAGGATTTTGATTTGAATTCATGCAAAATGCACTGGGAATACTGAGAATTCATCTTAAATGTGTGTTTCTGATGTTTATGCATAAAGGAGCCCCCCACACGCACACACACACACACATACTCTTGCAAGCTCTTGGTTCTTCTCATCCTGTTGTGACTCCAGCTGTCTGAGCCTCTCCTCCACGTTGCCGTGGCGCTCCTCGGCCTGCAGGGGGAGACGCATTATTAGGCCTTCAGTGCAGCCGCCCTTAGAAGGGCTGTGTTCCATTTTTATCTGCATTACACATCACCAGCTGGGAGTTTGTATGCGTTACCTTGGAAAGTGCTGCGACTCTCTGAGCCAGTTCAGCTTCCACCTCTGGCAGCGTCTCCGCCTTCCTCATGGTCTGAGCCAGCCTTTGCTCTGCCATCTCCAGCATCTCCTGCAGCTGGCGCACTTTCTCTTCACTCTAACACACACACACACACACACACACACACACACACACACACACACACACACACACACACACACACACACACACACACACACACACACACACACACACACACACACACACACACACACACACACACACATTACTAGGAGGAACATTGGTGCCACCGCAACAGTGATCCAGTGTAGCCAAGGAGTGTAACACAAAAGGGATTTAAGATGCTGCTGGTGTTTCCATTCAGTCAATTTTATCCAGAGACCTTTAAAACTGAATGTAACTCACTTACTTTATGCTTTCCAAAATCTTAGATGGGATTTTGTAGATAACTGAAGCAACAAATATTGACATGATGCAAGATAAAAAGCAAAAGGATAGCACCGTGAGTCAGAAAACATCAATTTACACATTTAAGTGTGTTGAACATATTAGAACACCATGCATTTGAATGTTTTTACTCCAAGGATGATTTGTGCCATTTATTGTTTAGTCTGATAGCATTTGTACCATCGAGCCTTTTGTTATTATGTTTTTCGTGGATGCTGGTACCTGTCTGTGCAGTGAATCTTTGGTGGCCAGTTCATTCTCCAGTTTATCGTTGAGGTCGTGGATGTGTGTGGTCTCCCGCTGGGCGGCCAGGTAGCGTTTCTCTAGGGTTGTTATTCTCTCCTCCAAATCCTCTCTCTTTACGAACAAAAACACAGTTAAAACAGAATAAAACAAGACAAACGTTCCTGATACACTTACAAAAATAATCAAAATGTGCTATCAAATGATTAAAGTTACTGGGTCTTGTATGCAAATTGCAAATGAAAAAAAAGTGCTTTTGCAGAAGATTTGTGGGTTTGAAAAAATCACTTCATAGAGTGGAAATGATTTCAACAGTTCGTATAAGTGGTAAACAATTAGAAAATGAAGCAAATTAAAATCTATACTAGTAAAAATGGTATTATATACATTTATGATGTCATTTTACAGCACCATACAGGTTTGATCTAATATTTTAATGTGTTAATTTGTTGGTTATTCTGTATTATAAAGCCATTGAACATAAGAGAGAAAACTGAACATTACCATACCATCACAGCCGTGTCTATGTTCACTTTCTCAGAAGGCAAAATAACATTTCAGGAGGGGGAAATAACATGTTTAAAAGAGAAATCTAGTCGAACGTTAAGGATTTTAAAAAGAAGCAACATTTTCTAAATGTTTTTGATATTTACTGCAATATCAGTACACCAATAACTCAAAAAGGCTTTAATTTATCTTTACAATTTATGTAAATTATATCCAACAGTTTCAAGTTCTGTTTACAAAATAAAAGCTTTTTAAAATTATAAGATACTTTAGCAGTTTTCTCTTTTTATATCCCCATCAGAAACAACTTTGTCTTTTATTTCTAATAATTTGGGGGAAAAGTATTAATGTGTGTGTCATATTTAAAAGTGTCCCTCCATTCTTTCCTCCCACCTCCCTCTGCTCCCTCTGTTGTTTGATTGACAGCTCCTCGCTGCGGCTCAGTTCTCGCCGTGCATTTGTGAGCTCCGCCTCCAGCTCGGCCATGCGGGCGTTTAGCGTGGCAGACTGCTCGCGGCTCTGAGCCAGCTCCTTGTTGGTCCGATCCAGCAGCTCCTGAAGCTCCGACGCCCGGCTGCCATCGTCGTTGGCGTCTATAGATCCATTGGGTAGTCTCTGTCAGGCAAACACAATTAGCTGATGACATCACTCACTCTCACACACCACATCTAAGCTAAGAAATGCAATACGTTGTTTTATGACATATAGAGTTGTTGGATGACCTACATAAAAAGTATCAGTATTCATGCATACAGATGGGGTTATGTAAAGTGATGTTGTTTTCCTTCCCTTCACAGCTCAACGTGTCATTATTTCCAGGATCCTAATTAAACAAACCTGCAGGGACACACAGTCTGACTGGAAAGTCGGTGGGCAGCAGCAAGTTTAGGACCCCTGCTGCTCTCAAATGTTCTCATTTTACTTTCTTATGAATCCCTATCAAAAACATCAACACAGACACAGGCACAGGCAGTGGGGGACATGCTGGAGTCGATTTGTAATAAAACGCACCTGGTGAGCTTTACAGATGAGCATATGCCCTCGTTCGCCGTAACGCTCAGAAAAACATTTCTAGCATCTAGTTACTGAAGAGATTTCACACTAATCAGTTAATCAGTGGGAAGGGCAATCCCATGAACTTGCATTTGAATGTTGTGCAGTTATGTGCTAGCTCGTAACGTCTGTTAGTGCCAACTGATAGCTGGTCAGTTTGTGTCACATATGTGCAAATTTGGATTTTCTGAAATTTTTTTTATCTAATAGTCAAACCAAATTTTAATTTCTTAAAACTTTCTACTTTTCAACACCTGCAGTGGTCTCTAGTATAAGTAAATGCCTTGGGAGTCGTTCTCTGTGTAAAAATGCTCTGGCACTCCTGTTTCAGGAAGTAGAAGTTAGTTGGAGCAGAAGGTTTGTTGTTTTAGATTGATCTACCGTATTTTCCGGACTATAAGCCGCTACTTTTTTCCCACGCTTTGAACCATGCGGCTTATAATGAGGTGCGGCTTTACTGAAGATTTTCCTTCTCCTGCCAGGGGGCGCTTTAGCAGAAAGTGAAACAGGTGGAAGTCAAAAGTGGAAATCGAAGAAAGTGCTCATTTTAATTTAGCACATGTAAGCAGCCGGCATGACGAAGACATTTTTTCAAATCCATACCCCCTCATCATGGTAACTACACGTATGAGTTCATATGATGCCGCATTTAAGTTGAAGGCCATCGATCTGGCAGTAAAGGAGGGAAACAGTGCTGCCGCACGTAAGCTTGGCATGAATGAATCCATGGTTCAGCGCTGGAGACGGCAGCAGGAAGAACTCATTCAAGCCAGCATCACCCGGGGATGATGACAGCAACACGGACAGCGACACCGACATCGCCACAGAAAAGGTATGTGACGAAGCTCTTCTGAGGCTGTTCAACTCCGACACTGAAGAAGAGGACTTTAATGGCTTTAGTGCGCAAGAGGAAGATGAGAGCGAATGACTTTTTCTGGTAGGCAAGTGTGTTTGATTTACTAACCACAGGCATGTTTTGTGTGCAGTTTTTATTTTCTAATCATCCAGGGCTTATTAATGCTGTGTCAGCGCTGTTCTTTTCTTCTACATGCAAATTACCAGTAGTAACGTGTCAGTTCTGTTTTTATTTTATAACCATCCAGAAATATGAATGCTATCAGTGCTGTTTTCTTTTCTAAACTTGCCTTGCACGTTCACCCGTGTTTAAAATTAGTTTTGTTGAACTAAAACAACAACGAAAACCCTCTGTGTAGCGTCTTTCTGTCTAATTATCTTATGTTATGGCCGTACATGTGCTGTGCACCGGAGACCTGCATGTGGCTGCTGCGCTGCGGCTTGTATTCGAGTGCGGTGTGTGTGTAGAAACCCTTTTTTTTTTTGCTGGTGCGGCTTATATTGAGGTGCGCTCTGTAGTCCGGAAATTATGGTAGTCACATATCTCGATTTACCGGTCGATGGTCACAAGCTTTGGATAGTAACAGAAAGAATGAGATCGCGGATGCGTTTGGCTGAAATGATTTTTCTCTGCAGAGTGTCTTGGCTCTCCCTTAGAGCTAGGATGAGAAGCTTGGTCATCTGGAAGGGGCTTGGAGTAGATCTGCAGCTCCTCCACATCGAGAGGAGCCAGTTGAGGTGGCTCAGTTATCTAGTTAGAATGCCTCCTGGACGCCTCCCTGGTGAGGTTTTCCGGGCACGTCCAACTGGGAAGAGATCTAAAGGAAGTCCCAGGACATGCAGGAGGGACTATGTCTCTCAGCTGGCCAGGTAACGCCTTGGGGTTCCCCTGGAGGAGCTAGCCCAAGTGGCTGGGGAGAGGGAAGTCTGCTTTTGCTGCTGCCCCCGCAACCCTGGATAAGCAGCCAAAAATGGATGAATGGATAGTCACATGCTTTTATCATAACACTGGTCTCAACCCAAAGAGAGTCAAGCATAATGAAGTCTGTGTTACCTGTAGCTCCTTTCCCTCTCTACATGTAGGTGTTTTCATTTTAGGATCCAACAAGTCAAGAGATGCAAAACTAAGAAGTCTCTACAGATGTTTTCTACACAGACATAAACAAAAGTACAGCACTGAAAGACAATTCTACAGCCAAAAATAACCTTCCACGTAGGTTTGGTTCCATCTGATCGCTCCGCTGAGTCACCGTCTTTCCTCTGCCTCACCATGTTCAACTGCAAAAAAAAGATAGAAATAAAACCTGAAACAGCCTCAGTGTTCTCACCTGAGCACACTAAATGAAAATGAAATAAATGCACAATTTCTTCTCTTTCATGGAGAAGAAATCAAGCATTTATTTCATTTTCATTTAGTTTGCTCAGGAGCGAGAGAAGTGAGGCTTTTTCAGGTTTATTGTGTTTTAACCCTTCCACTGTCTTATCGGGTGACCCCGCCAGGAAAGTTGACCATTGAGCAGGGTTGATGGTTTATCCCTTGAGGTCCACATAGCAGGGGTGAGGAGTGAGCACCACCTCACCCCTCCCACGTGGACCTCAAGAGATAAACCATCAACCCTGCTCAATGGTCAACTTTCCTGGCGGGGTCACCCGATAAGACAGTGGAAGGGTTAAAAAACTTCCAAATGTGAATTATACTCAGAATGAGGAGGCTTTGTTCACCAGATTTAAAAATATTCTGTGGAACTTTCTGGAAGGTGTGTGTGTCCTGTTACGGTCATCATAACAGTGAGACATGGTGGTGGTCATGTAATGGTGTGGGGCTGCTTTGCTGCTTCAGGACCTGGACCACTTGCTGATGTCAATATAAGTGTGAAGGTTTTATGTTAGAGATGCTCGATATCTGCCTGTTTTTTTTTTTTTTTTTTTTTTTTTACTGATATCTAACGATATTGGGTCAACAAAGGAGTAAAAACCGATATCAATATTGGTTTTCCCCTATAGACATAAGCCCGGCAGACCGTGAGAGCTGGGGTGGGTGGATGTTAGGCCTGGCAGCCATACCAAGCTCATGAAGCGTTGGGGGAAACCCTGCAATATTTTCCAATATTACATTTTAAGGCCAATATCGGCCGATAACATCAGAACGATATTATCGATAGACCGATAATATTGAACATCTCTTTTTATATGTAAGATTGGTTGATCTTGGCAGCTGAGACATAAAGTGTAAACGCATAAAGACAATTTACCTCCTGTGTGGTAGCTGCAAGCTGTCCCTCCAGGGTCGCCACCCTCTCCAATGCCACCCGAAGCCTCTCACGTACCTAAAACAACACACCACAATCACAAGCAACTCATCTGAATTTAGTTAAACCTTGTGAGCAAGTTGCCATTTAACACTTTACAATGAAGAAATGACCAACGTAGCTTTTTGTGTGTCAATGACATAAAAATGCTGCTGCATAAACATGCAATCTCCTGACAGCTTCCATTTGTTTCACTTTAAAGTCCTTTCTGCAACAATTGCCTTATTTATGGAGACCTTTCCCTCTGACAATGAGAGAGAAATGAGCTTCATTATCAAGAAGACAAACAAGAAAATTAACTAGATCAGAATTAATCAGCCTAGCGGGACAGCAGTACTGTTTGAGAAGAAGATGAAGAAGCTACTAAATGGTGTGAGCGACGGAAGGTATTTGTGTGTGTGTGTGTGTGTGTGTGTGTGTGTGTGTGTGCGTGTGCGTGCGTGTGTGTGTGTCCACCTTCTCATCCAGTGCCTTGTGGTGTTCAAACAGCGACTTCAGAGCTTTGAGGACCTCTACCTCGCTGGAGACTCCAGATGGCGGTGGGGCCTGTCTCTTCACCACCGTCATCCTCAGACTGCGCTCATGTCGAGACACCAGACACTCAAGGTGCTCCAACAGCAGCTACACAAACACATCCACCACCGAAGACAATATTCGTTTAAAAATGTTTTTATCAGCATGGCTAGTAGACACACACACACACACACACACACACACACACACACACACACACACACACACACACACACACACACACACACACACACACACACACACACACACACACACACACACCCTGGTGTTGTTCCTTTCAGCTTTCAGCTCCGATATTTCCTCCTCTTTCTCCAGCAGCTGCTCCCGGCATATGTTCAGCTCCTTCGTCAGGGTGGCAAACTCCTACATGCACGCACACACACACACAGAGGTTAACGCTGGATGGCATCGTAACAACAGGGGGTGCTACTTTTATTTACTGCGTGGGCTGAGGAGACTGAAACGGCCCTAATGCATCTGATCTCTTTTACAGGTGCCACACTTCCATAGTGGCCTCCTCTGGTCCAAATCAATCCTTCTGGAGCATTTTGATTTTAAAACTTGCAGGCAGGAAACAAGTCCTGCAGATAAATGACTGTAGAATGTGAAGGCAGAGGGGCGGAGGACAGCTGGTTTCTTAGAATTTCCCAAGAAAATGATTTAGATCTGAGAGAACCTCCAGCTCCACCAGGATGTTTACTCATCTCATCGCTGCCTGAGACAAACGTAACAGCTTTTCATTATTTAACCAAGAGCAAATCATTTAAAACTCTGGAAACGTGTCTCTTGTGCACCATTTGGTTTACTGATGCTCCTTTCCCTATCTTGTTTTGACAGAAAGCTCTGAGCTTCTTTGAAAGCCTAAAATCATTCTAAACATCACCAGAAGACATATTTCTGTCAAGCTGACACTTTTCAAAGCATTTTGCACGCGTGTGTACACTGCACATCTGTGGAGGAATTACAGGAGAAGAAGTCTGTACAAACTTCAGGTGGCGTACAATGATGGGTTGAGGCTGCTGCTGAAGGTACCTCGCTGGAGCAGTGCCAGCCAGTTATTCATGTACCTGGTATTCCCACCTGTACTGCTACCCTGCATACAGGTGTATGTGTAGGCTGATGTTCTCTGGAGAAGGTATCACCTCCATCTTGTCCACAACGACACGAAGCATGACTTGATTCTATTCTAACCTTTGGAATCACTGGCGTTGTTGCCTGTATGTCTGACTGATCTTGTCGGTTTATATTGCTGTTGGTTGTAATTTTATTGTTATTAACCTGCTTTATTGTTCCTAATGTGTTTTATTTCCTTGCTATTTTTAAACTGCTTTTAATCCTCTAATCTTTAATCTTCATGAATGTATCTATTTTTACTCTTCACTGTGCTATCCTTCCCATTATGGACCTTAAAGGCCCGGAATAATGTTTTGATGATGATGATGTTTAATCTTGAATGATGGTTTTGTATAGATTACAGATACTTGAGCAACCATGAACCCCCCAAGGCACCTTACAACACAATCAGTCATTCACCCATTCACACACACATTCACACTCTGATGGTGATGAGCTACACTGTAGCCACAGCTGCCCTGGGGCGCACTGACAGAGGCGAGTCTGCTGTACACAGGTGCCACCGGTCCCTCCGAACACCACCAGCAGGCAAGGTGGGTTAAGTGTCTTGCCCAAGGACACAGCAACAGACTGAGCGGGACTCGAACCTGTAACCTTCCAATTAACTCCTGTGCCGCCATCGCCTCACGCCTTGTTTTTCTTACATGTAACACAAAAAACTTATACTCTTCCCATCCAGATCTCTCAACTAGTGTTCTGTTGCTCTAATAATGCTACATACAGCTAACACCGCTGCTAAGTTAGGCTCTTGAGAGCCAACGTTTTATCAGTAGAAAAAACATGATTGTGCATCTCATGGGCCAGAAAGCTACCCTCTCTCTTGACAGTAATGTGACCATTAAAACCACACAAAGGGTGATAAAGCAGAGAAAAGAATAACTTCTATAACATTTTTGATATTAGTTGTTTTGATTAACCTGGACTGATCGTAGTCTCAATGTTGCAAGCTGTTTCTCCAAACTGAGGTCATTCAAAAAGCAATTTAGAACAGGTAAGACCGTTTAGGTTCACAACCCTGGCACAGAAAACCCACAAAACAACACCTGAATCATCACTTTGAGCTGCAGCAAAGATGGCGAAGCATGAAGAATGTAACAAAGCAACTTATATCTGTCTGACGAGTAAGGCTTGAACAGGCTGAAACTGAGCAGGCGGTGATAAATAATGCAGTGGTTTTAAGAGAATGTGCCGTTTTATATTGCTGCCACTGCTAAGCTATATGCACAAATCCTTAGGCTCTGCTGAGTAATAAACATGTTTTCAGTAGCTTTTCTCACAAAAAGGAAAAGGCTATTAGCAAAAATGCAATGCCCATTTATATGCAAGAAAAATGACACACTGTTGTTCTTAGTGAGTGAAACATGGGAGGCTTTTATTTAGATATTTTTTTTCCATTTAAAAAAGTCACAAGACTTTACACACACACACACACACACACACACACACACACACACACACACACACACACACACACCTTTTAAAGGCCGATCAGTTAAGGCAGAAAAAGCTGAAACTGATGACAGAAAATACTCAAATTTACTTAAATATATATAGGCTTTCAAAAACTTTTAAACACCTTTTAAAATCTTGGCACTGATGAAAAAAAGTTATCAAAAAAGTTTGGTTGTGTATCCTAATTAGCTTTTTCTTTGCAATAATCGTTTAGTCTGGTCATGATAAGAAACATCACTTCAATATAAAATCTGATACATTTGTAATATACGTACACATTTTGTCCAAATAATAGAATTCCCACCAGAAAAGGGACATAAAGATATGCAAACTCATCCATTTTGGATTCTATTGGCCCTGTCTTCATCATTCCCAGTAAAAAGCAGCAGCTCGGAGCAGAAACGGGGAAGAGAGAAGGAAGGAGCAACTGGAGAAAAGGGGAAAATAGGTCAGCTTGTTCATTTTGCTTTCTCTTATTCTACTGGGGTGCACCAGTAGAGAGGAGCTCATGCCAAAATCTACCAACAGATGTTTGAGCTCGCTGTCTCTTTCATTCATGGCAAAAAAGCTGAATAGAGCGCCTTCAGTTCATCTCTTCATCCCATCATTCCTCTGCTCTATGAGAGCTCCACTAAAAAGAACATAACAAGTGGGAGCAGCACTCACAAACAAATAAAAATAGACATTAGGAGTTTTATGAATCTGAAATGACAAAGTTTGAAGATATACCGATGTTCAGACACGAAACAAAATGTTGGTTGTAGATGTTGGTTTAATTTCTCTTGAGGGCATGTCCAGAGCCGTCTCATCTGACAGCTTCTGACACGCTGAGCAGACTACACAAACCAAAATCGCACACAGATTCTCCAAGATGGGTTTTCAACAGTCAGGCAGACGTAGCTCACTGACAACAGCCTCGACATCTGTCGGGGAGATAATCATACAGAGGAAAGTTCTGTGTGTGTCTGGAGGAACGCCGCTACCTCCAGTGTTGAAATAGCAAGTGGGTTACCAAACATTGCTGAGCTATGACATTGTAAAGGGATTTCTCCCCTTCCTTAAGCAGTTTGGGATTAAAGGATGTAAAAAATGCTCTGTGTGTGCTTGTGTGTGTGTGAGTGAGAAAAAAACAGAGAAAGAGACAGAAGTGAAGTCAGAAAAAGCAGAAAAGTTTTATTTTCATTCTTTCTTCAAAGCAAACACACTATCCTAAAACACACAGTCCCTGGAAATGGTCCTGTATGTGTTTGTGTGTGTTTGTGTGTGTGTGTTTGTGTGTGTGTGTGTGTGTGTGTGTGTGTGTGTGTGTGTGTGTGTGTGTGTGTGTGTGTGTGTGTGTGTGTGTGTGTGTGTGTGTGTGTAGGTGTGTGTGTGCGTGTGTTTGTTACTGGCATCTTTTTCCTTTTTCTCAGTCACTGATCTCCTGAGTAATGAAGGTCAATGACTGAATTGGTTGACTGGATACAAATCACCTTAGAAAAGCTGATTTGAACTTTAAACAACAAACATACAGTAATGTTTGTATCCATCCATCCATTTTCCTCTGTTATCCAGAGTCTTGTCACAGAAGCAGCAGGGAGGCCCGGACTTCCTCCTCTGGGGGCGCCCCAAGGCGTTCCCTGGCCAGACAAGAAACAGCCCCTCCAGCGTGTCCTGGGTATTCCTTTAGGTCTCCTCCTGATTGGACGTGCCCAGAAAACCTCACCAGGGAGGTGTCCAGGAGGCATCCTAATTAGATTCCTGAGCCACCTCAACTGGCTCCTCTCAATGTGGAGGACCAGCGGACCTATCCGAGCCCCTCCTGAATTACAGAGCTTCTCAACTTTTCTTTAAGGGAGAGCAGATACCCTGCTGAGGAATTTTATTTTAACCGCTTGTATCTGCCACCTCATTCTTCACCACGACAGACCGGTTTAACGCCCACATCACTGCAGACGCAGCGCCAATCTGCCTCCATCTCACGCTCCATCTTTTCCTCACCTGTGAACAAGACCCCGAGATACTTAAACTCCTCCATTTGAGGCAGGACCTCATCCCTGGAGAAAGCATTCTACCCTTTCTGACTCAAAACCATGGTCTCAGATTTTTAAATGCTAAATTACTTTTCTATCGCTATGATTGTTCTGACTGTTCTGACACACCTGGAACAACCAGGCATGCATGCAAGGCTGCAATTTGCGAACTACAGCTCTGCATTCAACAACATCCTCCTCAGCAGACTATTCCACAATGTGTCTGTGACCTTGACCTCTGCACATCTGCCTCTGGATACACAACTTTCTAACAAACCAACCTCAGTCAGTTAAGCTAGGCCACCACCATTCCTCCTCTCTGTCCTTCAGCACAGGAGCCCCACAAGGCTGCGTGCTGAGTCCCTACCTGTACTCCCTGTATACACAACTGTAAGCCCACCCACAACACCAATGCTATCATTAAGTTTGCTGATGATACAACTGTGGTGGGCCTGATCAGCCAGGGCAATGAGTCAGCGTACTGGGAAGAAGTAGAGCAGCTGGTGGATTGGTGTACAGCTAACAACCTAACCCTGAACACCAACAAATGGTAAATGGCCTGCATTTGATATAGCACCTTCTAGAGTCATGGAACCTCTCAAGGCGCTTTACAACACAATCAGTCATTCACCCATTCACACACATTCACACACTGGTGGGGATGAGCTACGATGTAGCCACAGCTGCCCTGGGGCGCACTGACAGAGGCGAGGCTGCCGAGCACTGGCGCCACCAGTCCCTCCGACCACCACCAGCAGGCAACGTGGGTTGAGTGTCTTGCCCAAGGACACAACGACAGCGACAGAGTGAGCGGGACTCGAACCTGCAACCTTCCAATTACGGGGCGAGCACTTAACTCCTGTGCCACCGTCGCCCTCTAAAGAAATCATCATTGACCCAAGTAGGAAAAAGGTGGAGCACCAGTCACTCACAATAAATGGGGAGCAGGTGGAGAGGGTGTCACAGTTCAAGTTCCTGGACAAAAACACACCAGAGGACCTCACATGGACACACAACACCAAATGTCTGATAAAGAAGGCACAACAACGGCTCTCAGGAAGATCAACCTGCCACAAAAACTGCTGGTGTGGTTTTATCACTGCTCCATTGAGAGTGTCCTGACCAACAGCATCATCAGCAGCTCTGCAGCTGACAGGAAGGCCCTGCAGAGAGTAATCAAAACTGTAGAGAAAATAACAAACACCTGCCTGCCCTGGATAACTTCTTCACCACTCGCTGCCTTTGAAAAACCACAAACATCCTAAAGGACTAAACCCACCCTGCTAACCATCTCTTCAAACTTCTCCCGTCTGGTAAATGATACAGGGCAATAAAAACATGCACCACCAGGCTGTTATACAGCTTTTATGTAAGAACCATCACTGAACTGAACACTGAGCAAAGACCCAGTTTGGACGTCTTACAGACGTGGTCTGGACCGACGGACTCAACATGGACATGATCTGCACGTCCATGTGACACTGACTGTTTGCAGGGTTGCTGCCAGGAGGTCACGCTAACAGTGATTCAGCTGGACAATTAGTACTAATCTTACATTTAATTTCAGTTTTATAAACGTCTACTTGTGCCTTTTTTCCTGTTCTGCATCTTTTAATAAATGGTCAAAACTGGACTCAAGTGCAACAGACAGATTGCTTTTCTTAAAGCAGAATAATACATACATTTGTCTTCTTGTCATCTTGGTTACTTTGACAACTGCTGTCTTGTCTGTGCGCACTTAGATTGCTTCCCTGCAGCTTGTTTGCAAAATTGGATGCAGTAACTCTAGCAGATACTCGTGTCGGAGGATGAGGGAAAGAGGAGGGGGTGTTAACAGTGCTTCAGATATGTGTGATGATGTTTGTGAGTGAATTTAAAATGAATTCTGGCTTTTCCTGAGCACAGCGAGGCCAGGCGGAGCCTCTGAGCAGCAGCCGGTGGGAGGAAAGGATAAGAAGAAAATATGTGACTAAGCAAGACAGGACTAAAAGTTCAAACACGGGTATTTATTCACACAACATATGAATCACAGTGTGCAGTTTATGATATTATTTATGCAAATTAGAGGATGCTTTCAGCTCTTGCAACAGTCATCTATGGCATTTCATGTGTCTGAAGAGACAAACAGAGCAGGAGACTGGGATGATGTTAATCTCTACCTAAAAATCCTGTCAGATTTGGATTATATCTTTGGATTTCTTCAAGAACGCCTCGCTGATGCCACAACAAACCCTTGATCTGTTTTGATTTAGATGTTTTTAGATTTCTTGCTGAAACAGGTTAAATAACTTCAATTAGCATGATTGTGTTTTAAAACATTTTGTAACCAGAAACAAAGAAAGTGCTTATGGACTCGAGCCACACACAGGAGCGGCGACGCACACCACCACAACACCTCACCTTGGTGACGACCCTAATTGGGCGGTGCGTAATCTGTTGCTTTGACGCCGCAACCTCGCACTCCCCTGGATGCCATGGCAACAGCTCAAATTGGGACTTGTTTGAGCAGCCTGGCAAACTTTGCATGAACGTGTCGTCAGATGAATGCAGGTGGGTTCGGTTGCACATTCATGTGGCTACACACGTGCACATGCATGAAGCTGTGGGTGTGACTCCAGCACCACACAAATCTGATGTCCTCTGCAACAAAGACACCTTCAAAGTTTGTTAAAAGTTTCCCTTTTAAATAAGGAAAACTCCATATTAGTTCTCATTTTAAGTCATGTGTTATAGTGATTTCATAAAAATCTAGTTATTTTGTCCTAAATGTGGAGTGGCCCCCTCTATTTTTTTTATAATCTGTCAATTTCCTTAAAACACTTTCAATAGCAGCAAAAATAGCTACTGTTACACCAGTCAGTCAACGCAACACATTCCAGATTCAGTCAACACATCAGGAGAGAAACACAGGAAGAGTTTCCATCCAAAATAATCCATTCCATTCCAAATAATCAATCAATGGAGGCTTTAGTCAAACATTTGCTATAGAGGTTGTAGCGTCACGAAATTGCCTGATTTTAAGACTCACAGGTCAGATCCACAGCCTGGGTCACCTTGCCCTGGCTACTACTCCAATCTCCGAAAGTCCTTCACAGGAGACTTAAAGCCTACTACCACTCCTTCAATCTGCAGCTGTCTGCTTATCTGACTGCTATTCCATCCACAGCAAGATGAGGACATTTCAAGATTTAAAAGAATCATTTAAATAAACTCTTTTTACTGCTAATCATCAAGGTTCATTATAACTGTGTTTAATTACTGAAATTAATTATTATTCTTTGGTTAATAATTATTTATGATAATCAGTAATGTTAACTATGACAAGTAATCATGTGCACTTACACACAGAAACACAGGTCATAGTAACTAGGTTAAAGGTAACTTGCACTCACATGATCTTTTCCCATAACACCAGAACTTTCTATCTTCAGGGAGGCGTGTTTCTGAGGGTTTGTTAAATCTTCCTTCTACATGTCAAAACCTGATTCGTTAGAATGATAATAGCCATGACCACAACAACGTAAAAGCCCGGCACCAATGGGTGAAGCAGCAGAAGGACACACAGATGAACAGAAATTTCATTTTCAGTAATTATTTTACCACATTTCACTTAGCCCATTTACTTTTTTATCCTGGCTTCTGAACAACGACTAGGCCTTCCACCCAATCTGAAGACTAAACTTATGATTCATTATTTTCTCAAGTTACAATAGTTCTAAGGGTTAGGGTTACCTCCTGGATGGCCAAGCTTCTCACCCTGTCACTAAGGAAAAGCCCAGCTACCCTGTGGAGAAAACTCATTTCGGCCTCTTGTATCCGTGATCTCGTACTTTCAGTCACCACCCAATGCTCGTGACCATAGGTGAGGGTAGGAACGTAGATCGACTGGTAAATCAAGAGCTTTGCCTTCCAGCTCAGATCTCTCTGTCATCAGGGCTGGGAATCACTGCCTTAGGCCACCAAAACGGATCCTCAAAACACATTGGCTGCATCTAGAAATCCTGTCCATAAAAGTTATGAACAGAATCGAAGATAAAGGGCAGAGTCCAACTCTCACCGGAAAGGAGCTTGACTTACTGCCAGCAATGTGGACCAAGCTCCGACTCTCATAGCCCGTATCAAAGGGCCTGGTACCCCATATTCCCAGAGTACCCCCCAGGGACCCCGAGGGACACGGTCAAATGCCTTCTCCAAATCCACAAAACACATGTAGATTTGTTGGGGGAACTCCCACGCACCCTCCAGGATCCCCCTAGAGCTGCTGCAGTGTTCCACGGCCAGGACAAAAACCGCATTGTTCCTCCTGAATTTGAGGTTCGACAATTCGACGAACCCTCCTCTCCAGAACCCCTGAAGACCCTAAGAAACTCTTTAAAAAATAATTTTAACTTCAGTCTTAGGCAAGAAACTGGGATTATATATTTTTTTCACCATGCATCCTTAATTTGTATCATGCAGCTCTTGTCCAAAAGTCTTGTTTTGAGCAGAAATTCATACCCAAGATATTAGTGTTAGTAATCTATATGCATCTAGGGTCATGCACTCTTTTCCTAGAAAACGTCACCGGGCTTCTCTCTGTTATCTCAACAGACTTTGAACATCACATCGTAACTGCTGACTTCAACATCCATGCTAATAATGCGAATGACAAATCTGCAGTACAATTCCCTGGAGTGCTTGAAATATTTGATGTGCAACAGCATCTACATGATCCTAAACCCACACTCAAGGCCCCACATTAGGCTCAGTCTTAACCAAAGTTATGGATATGTCAGACATTGTTCACGATGAGGGTTTCTTTGACCATTTCTGTGTTAATTGCTCCCAAAAATAGGTATCTAAGTGATCACAATGCATCAGTTTTATAGAACTTGTGAATTCATCAACAAGTTTAACAACCAGCTGTGTTGATTCACTTCTAAATAATTTCACCTGCAAAACACTTGAAGTCCTTGACACCATCGCACCCAAAAAGGTTAAATTTATCTCTGGCAAACAAAAATCTCCATGAGGTTCACTAAATCAGCTCCAAATCAGAGAAGAGACTGCAGGAAAGCTGAATGTAAATGGAGAAAAAGTCACGTCACCTACCAGATCACTATGAAACCTTTAGAATGCAGATGCACACTTACAACTCTGAACTAAATAAGGAAAGACAAGCTTTTTTCTCCAAAGTCATTAGTGATAATATTAACAACTCCTGTGTCCTGTTTGCTACGATTGAGAGGCTAACTAATCTCCCAACAGAGTTCAACTCTGATTTCTTATCACTAACTAAGTGTAATGACTGAGTTTGCATCCTTTTTCAATGAGAACCATCAACATCTGACTGGCCATTCCTTCCTCCTTGTAAACCACAGACCACAGCTACAGCCTTACAGCAACAATCTGGCTTGAATACCAGCTTTCAGTGTGATTAGTGCTAAAACATCGGAGGACATAGTAAAGACCTTGAACTCGTTTACCTGCTGTCTGGACTCCCTGCCAACAAACTTCTTTAAAACTGCTTTTAGCTGCTTGAAAGCTGATGTACTGAAAAATGTTAACTGTTCCATAATGGAATGTTTCCTAAATCTCTGAAAACTGCTGCCTTTAAGCCTCTTCTAAAGAAAGGAAATTAGATTCCTTAGTGATGAATAACTACAGACCAATCTCTAATCTCCCGTTCATCGGGACAATTACTGAAAAAGCTGTTATGATCCAGCTGACCAAATTTTGGAGATAAACAACCTGCTAGATAGTTTCCAGTCAGGATTTTAACAACACCACAGCACGGAGACTGCACTTATTAAAGTATTAAATTATATTTGTCTAAATACAGGGCTTTTTCTTCCGGCACTCGCAGAGTACAGACGCTTCTGCTTTTGCTCCCTGATCTTTTTTTCCCAAGGCTCTTTGTCCTGTCTGCCCACAGTGTGCTTCTCTGCATTTCTTCTGAAAAACCCTATTTTTTAGAATGGATTTAATTAATTGGTCATTCAACGCGATTGACAAGATTTTTTCTATGATGAGAACGGAGGAGGGGGCTTCCACTTGCCCGCAAGGGACACACGCAGCGGGATATTTGCTCGATTCCTGGAGGGAGTGGAAGATCGAATGCCTCTCTCAGTTGTCCATTGAGGATGTCGAAGATGTGTGGATATTTGGCCTGATGATCACTGGATTTCTTCTGATTGGAGTGGGAGGATATCTGGCTTTCTGGAAATTTGGGAAGACGGGAGCGATTGGAGGGCGACCCGCACCCACAGAAAGCACCATCCGTGTGGAGACCTCTCAGACTGGGACGTTACTCGAGATGAATCGTAAGCTGGTCAATGTTCTAGCTGCAATACCGGTATTAGTGCACAAAATGGATATCATCTCAGATAGGGTCACTGGACGGTGTGGAGATGTTTAAAACCTGAATTGGCTTCACTGGAGGACTTGAATGATCAGTTACAGACTTCAAGGCAGAGAGGAAAATTATCTCTGCCTGACCCAAACAAAGCCTTGTTATCCGAATCTGACGCCATGGCAGCCTTGTGAATGCCAACAACAAACCCCCACGAAGGAATGCAGACAGATGCTGTGAAAACCTGACCCCCCCCCCCCCCCCCCCCCCCCCCCCCCCCCCCCGCCTTCGGATTGGTGGACTTCAGCCTGGCGAGGTCCTCAACCTGCAGGTGTCAATGTGCTCTGCGCTCCTCCCAAGATCTCCCTCCCACCTGTGGCTGCAGTGGCTGAGCGCCATAGGGCTGCTCTCGCTGGGGAAACAGGATCCCAGCCCCCCCACCCCCACCCCCACCCCCCGCCTTCCTCTCGGTGTCTCAGGATGTGAATTGTTGATGTTCGTGCTTATATGTTTGAGGCGTTTTTTTTTTTTTGCACAGTAAAGCTACGCCCTGCCGGGAGAAACTCTGGTATGCCTTTTTTTCCCTCCCCCAATTTATCCTCATGTAATCCCCTTTTCATCTAATTAACGGTAGCGCGACTCTTGTTGCGAATGACCACAGTACCAATTCTTCTGTACTGAAACAATTGCCTCTCGGGGATGATTAAAGTTTTTTTGAATTTGAATTCGAATTTGAATTTGAATACAGATTAAGGCAAACCATCTGTCCTGAGGATGCTCAATCTCACTGCAGCTTTTGATACTGTGGTCCACAACATTCTTCTTGTTAGGCTCATGAACTAGATGGGACTTGTGTGTCATGTTATTTGAATGTTCGACCTATCCTCGCTAATGGAAAGCACATTTAATTGCCTCTGTGTGTGAAATGTGCTGTACAAATAAAGTTGCTTTGCATTGCCTTGTTTTGTTTGCAGTTCTAGTGATTGTTTCTGCAGTTTTTTGAGTCAGATTTTCTAAATTCAATTCAATTCAATTCAAAAATATTTTATTAATCCCAAAGGGAAATTGATTGAAATTGAACTATAAAGCTAAATCATCTGCAGACCCTTATAAATCAGCAAGTGGAGTTATGTTTTATAAAGATGAACCAGCTTGTTGAAGGTGCAGTTTCCACATGCACATAAAGGTCATTTGATGATATTATTGATTATTATGCAGCAATATAAAAGTGCACAGTGGACACTTCGACTTTCCAGAGTCTAATTTTTCTCTGGTTTGGCAAGCAGGTTAGGTGTCAAATCCCTGCAAGTTTTCCAAACTTCCTTCTCCTTTCTCCTTAAATCCAGAGTCGCATTCATTCATATTTCCTAGCTTTCTTCATCAAAGCGATGAAAGGAAAAAAATAGGGGACAGAAAATAAGAAATTCCTCTGTCAGATAGAAACAGAATCACAAAGGAGATTCTGCTGTGCAGCAGTGGAGAATGTCTCTCACATGTCCACTAACAAGACACGTTGAGCGGAGCATGCACAACAGTCAAAGAAAATGAGCGATCAGAGTGTGGCAGACATTAATCTCTGTTATTTTCTTGAATAATGGGAGAAAAAAACATGCAACTAACCACATCATCCGGTAAAAGGCGTTATTGTTAAGAGTGCACTCACATTTCTAAAGAGATAGGCAGTTCGCATCACTCCACAAATATAAATCATTGGTTTCAGCTTGACTGTGGCAAAGTGATGAGAAGGCACAAGGAAGAGGAGGGATGAGGTGGAGAGAAGGTCATACGTCAGTCCCAGAAAAGAGTCATTAGGCTTGAAATCAATACTCGACCAAGGACGCGAGGAGATCGCAGAGAGAGCTGCAGGCAATTCTTCAGAGGTAACATCCGGACAATCAGCGAGTCCCTTCCTGACACATGGAGGTGTTAAAGCGTCTGCAGGTTCTGAAGTTGGATCTCGACTTTTGGGTTTGTGGTGAAAGTGAAACTCTTTGGATCATTAAGTTATAAACCACACAGGCCGAGGATGAAGCTGTTTCCCTAACTTATCTGACTGGGATGGATGGTTGGAAGCAGAACAGACAAACACCAAGCAGAATAAAATAAAACATTTTGATTCAAAGCTAAAGCAACTGTTGCTCAGACCCTGAGACATAAAGGGTTCTGGCTTGTGGTTCACAGAAACGTCTAATGCTTCAAATTAGCATGAAATTAAAGGCTCCATTTTCCACCCAATAACACCCCCATCACTGCTTAGTTGACACAAATTGAGGAGACCCATTTTCCTCCAGTGTGACACTGTGTGTGCTGATTTCTCCCATTTATGAAGCAAAGGCTGCTATGTGCCTTCTAGAATTACTCGTTGCGTGCTGCTGACTACCGTCTGAAATCCCTTCTGTGCTTTCATTCAGCGTTTCTTACCATCTGAAATCCGCAGAGCTGTATTTTTGAATTTAACATAGACCATTCCAGCCTTTTTGGACATCTAAAAATAATCATCACAGAGCCAGTTCCAGTTTCCATCTCACTTTTTTAACTAGTTTGTAGAATGTTAACACGTCAGTTAACTCTTGTCTGCTCATTTACTGATTGGTGCTAAGCTGCCTTTTGTGTTTAATGCTGCAAAAAGCCTTACTCACACATTTTTTATGTGTAGGGGTTGTTGCTGCAATGTTTTTATGTATCTACATATGCAACGACATCAGCAATGAAGAAGATGAGAGAGAGAGAGACTGGCGACCTCCTGCTAACTGACAGCAGCTCAATGTTTAGTTTGAGCCTTTTGACAAACTAATCTTCTGGGTCGTCAGACCCGGTGACTTATTAAGTGGAGAAACAGAGTCCCCTGCTGGCTGCAGGAGGCACATCAAGTCTAGTTTGTAATGAAAACGGGCTGAATAAGCATTTGGGGATGCCAGATAACCGGCTTTAGGGTTTTCATAATGAAAATGTTCCAGAAGTGAGATGAAACAAAAGGGGAGGTGAGCGGTGCTGACAACAAAAGCAGGTAAAAAGTCGTGTGGTGACAGCCTCTCCTCAACACCCGTCAGAGCCAGACTTGGCAGAAGCTGGCGTCTGCTGTCAGATCCAGAAGCACAAAAAACTCCACACACAAACACACGCGAAGCACACACACACATCATCCATATGAAGAAAAGCTCAGGAGCAGACGAAGCAGCCACGTTTACAGGGATTGGAGACTTCTAACGCTTGTTTTATCACCACCTGCTACTGCTAATTTTACTTTCTCCACCTTTCACACTCTAATCCTCCTCTCTGTTTGCCCTGGCATCCTGACGTTTTTAGGTTTTGAACTAAATCAAGTTAAATTAGCAAAAAATAAAAGAAATAAAACTAACTCATCAAAGAAACGTGTTATAAAAAGGTGTACAAACTGGTCTTCAGCCTTTTTCCATACCCACATGGTTTTACAAAGGAAATCAGCATTGCAGCAGCAGTAAAGGCACTTTGCAAATACAGATTAACACATAAATAACTAAAGGAAAAGAACATTATTGAAAGAAATCAGGAGGATTAATATAAAAAGACATTAATTAAATGCTGAAAAACGTCAGATGATTTGCTAAATGTGCTGTTTGCTTTCACTCCAACTTTGATTTTTGTGCACTAATTCATGAGCTGGCTTGCTTATAAGTGAGGGACTTTCTTGGCCAAACCCAAGAGATTTAATCATATTTAAGGAGCCAATTTCCTGAATTAAGGCTGGACTCATTCCTGGGTCAGCTGCCAGTTCTGTCTGTCAATTTAGAGTTTTATTTTGTGACTTTTACATGTGATTGAAGTCCAAACAGAACCAAGCTAATAACCACCTCCACTCATAAGAAATAAGGACGCCCATTCCCTAATGGGCAGAAGTAATCAGTCTTGTCTGCTGGGAATCACATTTAGGCAGAAATTATTCATGAGGCTTATATATTTTAAGAATGTTTTTACTGAATTATGTTGCTAAAATAATTCCCACTTAAGATATTACAATTAAACAATATTCGTTTTTCTTCAACTGCAAGAAATTACAACAGGATAAAATGACATATTTTGTTAATAGGATGATTTTCTTTCTCTACCATCGCACCAGAGGATCTGCTGCAGTTTTTGGAGGGGAAACTACATTTTTACAGTTTGTTTTTCAAGCTCTAGCGGCTCCAGTGGTCCTCCAGGAGCAGCAATTTTACCAAAGAATCCAAGAACAACTAAATGTTTTGTGATTATGCCCAAAAGCACAAATAAATACTCCTATTCCTCCAGACACACAGAAGAATTGTTGAAGCACAAAATAAAAATGCATTATTTATTAACAGTTTAAATCCTCTGTTTATCTGCATACACGTCTCAACGCCTGTGGAGTGTGTGTATATAAAATCTATGCACACTTCTATAATTTTAAACATATTTTAAACATATTTTTAAACACTTGTAGAATTTTTCAACATTTCATTGCGGTACCATGGCATGTGTGAGCTACCATTTAACGAAAATAAAAATAATAATGGATTCGATTTTTATAGCAGTTTTCAACCCACCCAAAGCACTTTTCATTATCCTGATCTACTGCTGCCCTACCATTACAATCACAAAATATTACAATGGACCTAACACCTTACTTAGAGAACTTGTGTATGTTACATTTGTTTTTGTTCAGTGCACAAATGGGCTGACACTCTCAGGGCCACGCAGCTTTTGGGCAGCTCCCACTGTGGGGTGCCCACAGGAATCACACTGAGTTATTGAACTGGGTGGACCCCAGGATTCCCCACATGGGCTGACACTCTCATGGCCACAGGGGGTCGTTTTTGGGCAGATCCCACTGTGGGGTGCCCACAAAAAATAATCAAAGTTAATGCACAAATGCAAACATCCATTGGGCTGGTCCAGGGCACCCCACAAGCACTCAGCATGGGATGGATTTAGGCAGATGTGGGTTGAAAACTGGCCCACATGGGAACATATACAGTATGGGCCACATTCATGCAACCATACACAAGATCCTTGTGGGTGAATTCTGGGATAAGTGAAACATAGTCAAGAGACATAGTCCCTCTAGCGTGTCCTGGGTCTACCTTTGGGTCTCCCCCCAGTTGAATGTGCCCAGAAAACCTCACCAGGGAGGCATCCAAGGAGCATCCTGACCAGATGCCCGAGCCACCTTAACTGGCTCCTCTTGACGTGGAGGAGCAGCAGATCTACTTCAAGCCCCTCCCAGATGACCAAGCTACTCACCCTATCTTTGAGGGAGAGCCCAGACACCCTGCAGAGAAAACTCATTTTGGCCGCTTGTATCTGCAGTCTCGTCACTACCCAAAACTCAAGACAATAGGTGAAGGTAGGATCGACCGGTAAATCGAGAGTTTTGCCTTCCGGCTCAGCTCTCCTTTCACCACGACAGACCAGTACAACGCCCACAGTACTGCAGATGTAATTTACTTTAGAAATATATTACGGTACCACACTTGTGATCTTCTAGTTGTCATGATCCACCCCGGCCTCCCTGACTGTGTCTCTCCTGCCTTGATTACCCTTATTGTTCTCACCTGTCCCTCGTTACTCTGCCCATGTGTTCCTGATTCCCTTGTGTATTTATACCCCCCTCCTTGTTGCTGTCTTCGTCGGATCATTGTCGTTTTGTGCATGTTCGTTTGTCCTGTCGCTCCCGTTCTACACTTATATCATTTTTATTTTTTCATCCGTTGCCTGCTCTTCGGCCTCCTGAAACCCACCACCACACATCTCTGCCATCTCCACCCGCAGAACATGACACTAGTGTGACACCTCAGAGGATTTTACAGCATCTTATCATGCAGTCCTGAGGTATTTTACAGCAATTCAATCTATGATTCTGAGAGTGACACTCAGTGGTAAGTCACCATGAACTACGCATCATGATTTGAGGCTGGCATCAGTGTCACTGGTTTGTTACCTTCTAACAGTAGCTTCAACATGAAAACACGTTAATAGCAGCAATAGCAAAATCTGGAAAAGAGAACGCAGAAGCGTCTCATGGAAGATACCCGAGGGGAGGGGCGAGTGTTCTGTGAATGTGTTTGCATCCAAAACCTAGCTTGTTCTGCAGATTCATTATAGCAGCTGTAACAATGCCCAAAATCTTTATTTATGGTTATCAGGGTAGAACACTTTTTGTCAGGATATGACCTTTTTATTACACACCAAAACCACACAACAATGTAAATAATGATTGTTTTCCTTTTTTTAAACTGTGAACTTAGCTATGTTTGAGCTAGCCATTAGCATATCAATCCATTCAAAACTAATCCCCCAAAATGAGGTTGTGTGTGCGTGAGATAGGGTATTTGCTGTTTTCTAATTAATCTCTCTTCAAAAGGGGTCCAACAAATGAAAACAAATTGTGAAATTGTTGAAAGACAAGATAATTTCCAGAACCAGAGACAACTAAACCTGTAAGTCTCTTAACAGTGAGCAGATATTACTCCTGTCCCATTATGAATTTGTACACATCAAACCTGATCAACACTCTGTGAAGATTTATCTGTTCATTTTCTCATCACTACCTACCTACTAACTCTCTTTCTCCTCCTGCTAACCTCATTTTTATTCTTCGGCATCTCCTGTCACGTCCCTCCTTCTGTGTCTGTGTAAAGCACCTGTGTCAGCTCTGTGTCTCTCTCCTGCTGTCCTCATCACTCAGCCAGAGTGCATGGCTTAATTATCTCCATCACGCCTACAGCTTGACTCCGCTCTAAGATCTGGACCAGCCTGCACGCAGTCATTGAAAGACTATAGACATGCTTCATGCAAAAGGAAGCAATTTACAATCAAGTTAGAGCAATCATTTGTAAAAATGCTAAATCATTCACTCATAACCACAAAAAACAAAAAACCAGACACAAAGAAAAACCCAAACACATATTCTCTGAAGGAAACACAAACACAAACTCAGCCTCTGGTTTTGCACATGAAGCCTATAATGATTCCAGAGCAAAGCCGGAGCTGCATTAATAACGGCATTAATATTAATTGCCCTAATCAGAGTAAATAAACTGCTCCAAACATCCATCCAGTGTAATTTTCATTCCTTATCCCATGCACAGCTAAAACTGGTTGAGTATTGAGTAGCCGGGGTATATTTGTGCATTCTTGTTGAGGTCAGGAGTGCTGCTGGTGACCTTCATGGTCACAATCTGCAGTGGCAGGATGTAACTCTACACCACAGAGGATGCAATAGGGCTGTGTGTGTGTGTGTGTGTGTGTGTGTGTGTGTGTGTGTGTGCTAACTGTAAAGACAGGACTGAAGCCTCTCTCAAGGTGACTTCAATTGAAGCTTCCCTGCTGCCCTTTCCCACACACAGACACAAACACAATTATGGGATTAAAAACAATCCAGCTGAGATTATGTGTAAACAACTAAAAGAGTAAAATATAAATTATTGTGATACATTTTTATAAAGGTTTAAAATCCATCCATCCATCTATTCATTTTCACTCGCTTATCCTGAGTCGGGTCGCGGGGGCAGTAGCCTAAGGCGAGAGGCCCACACTTCCCTCTCCCCAGCCACTTGGGCCAGCTCCTCCGGGGGAATCCCAAGGCGTTCCATGGCCAGGTGAGAGACATAGTCCCTCCACCGTGTCCTGGGTCTACCTTTAGGTCTCCTCCAGGTTGGACATGCCTGGAAAACCTCACCAGGGAGGCGTCCAGGAGGCATCCTGACCAGATGCTCGAGCCACCTCAACTGGCTCCTCTCGATGTGGAGGAGCAGCGGGTCTACTTTGAGCCCCTCCCGGATGACTGAGCTTCTCACCCTATCTCTAAGGGAGAGCCCAGCCACTCTGCGGAGAAAACTCATTTCGGCCGCTTGTATCCGCGATCTTTTTCTTTCGGTCACTACCCAAAGCTCATGACCATAGGCGAGGGTAGGAACGTAGATCAACCGGTAAACCGAGAGCTTCGCTTTCTGGCTCAGCTCTCTCTTCACCACGACAGACCGGTACAACGCCTGCATCACTGCAGATGCAGCACCAATCCGCCTATTGATCTCACGCTCCAGTTTTCCCTCACTCATGAACAAGACCCTGAGATACTTAAACTGCTCCACTTGGGGCAGGACCTCATCCCTGACCAGGAGAAGGCATTCCACCCTTTTCCGAATCAAGACCATGGTCTCAGATTTAGAGGAGCTGATTCTCATCTCAGCTGCTTCACACTCGGCTGCAAACCGCTCCAGCAAAAGCTGAAGATCAGGTTCTGATGAAGCCAACAGGACCACATCATCTGCAAAAAGCAGAGACCTGATCCTCAGGCCACCAAAATGGATGCCCTCCACACCTTGGCTGTGCCTAGAAATCCTGTCCATAAAGGTTATGAACAGAATCGGTGACAAGGGGCAGCCTTGGCGGAGTCCCAACTCTCACTGGGAATGAGCCCAACTTACTGCCGGCAATGCGTACCAAGCTCTGACACCGGTCATACAGGGACCTAACAGCCCGTATCAGAGGACCTGGTACCCCATACTCCCGGAGTACCTCCCACAGGGCACCCCGAGGGACACGGTCAAACGCCTTCTCCAAATCCACAGAACACATGTAGACTGGTTGGGCAAATTCCCACTCACCCTCCAGGATCCCCCTAAGGGTAAAGAGCTGGCCCAGTGTTCCACGGCCAGGACGAAAACCACATTGCTCCTCCTGAATCTGAGGTTCAACTATCCGACGGACCCTCATCCCCAGAACCCCTGAATAGACCTTACCAGGAAGGCTCAGGAGTGTGATCCCCCTGTAGTTGGAACACACCCTGCGGTCCACCTTTTTAAATAAGGGGACCACCACCCCGGTCTGCCAGTCCAGTGGGACTGCCCCTGATGTCCATGCGATGCTGCAGTGCCACATCAGCCAACACAGCCCCACAACATCCAGAGCCTTGAGGAACTCCGGGCGGATCTCATCCACCCCTGGAGCCTTGCCACAGAGGAGCTTTTTAACCACCTCAGTGACCTCAGCACCAGAGATTTGAGAGGTCAACCCAAAGTCCCCAGACTCTGCTTCCTCACTGGAAGATGTGTAGAGGTCAGCACCCCCCCCCCCGATTCTCCTAGAAGCCATACGGAAGTCTTGCTCCATGGTCTCACCGAACTCCTCCCACGCCCGGGTTTTTGCCTCGGCGACCACCCGAGCCGCGTTCCGCTTGGACCGGCGGTATCAGCTGCCTATGGAGTCCCACAGACCAAAAAGACCTGATAGGACTCTTTCTTCAGCTTGAAAGCATCCCTAACCGCTGGTGTCCA
>NC_091743.1:51614527-51707027 GCF_043380555.1 Nothobranchius furzeri | reverse complement strand
GCAGAGTCCGACAGACACACAGATGGACAGCCAGAGGTGTAAGTACGCACAAGGGCAGGCAGCACGACAACAGGATCTAAATGAGGAAAACTATTCTGTACGTGTGAACATTTGATGTGCGACTCACTGGCGCCATGCCACCGAGGTGTGGGGAACACTGGAGGGACGGACACATATTCTGTTGGGTCAGCAGTAAACCAGAGCCAGCTAGATATGTGGTGTATTCCCACTGGGTGGTTGTGTTGGAGTGGGATCTGAATCTATACGTGTGGAAGTGTGAACGTGTGCAAGTCAACAACAGTCCCCCACAGGAGTGACGTACCACTTGTGTCATGGAGGAAGGGCTTTTGCCTGGATGCAAGAACATAAATAATCTGAAAGGCGATGGGACATATTGCGGTGACCTTGCACACAGACATTTGCACCAGTGGTTTAATTAGGTAATGAAGCAGCACCAATACATTCCAGTAAATAACACTGGATGGAGTCAGATCCAAAGGCTTCAAATAATGAACTAGTCCCATTTCTCTGACAAATAAAAAGCTTAGTTATTTCAATAAATGAAAAAAGCGTCGGGCCTGTTCTCAAAGCTGTCAAGGAATGTTTTAGTGTGTCAGTTTGAATGCTCTAAATCAGCCAGGCTGGAAGGATTTAAGCAGCTGTGTGTGGAAGGTTTGCCAATCAAAAACTGGTGCAGTTGCTGTTTTCATAGATAATCTCAAACTATAAAGATGGAAGGCTTCTGAACAAAACCCAGCAGAATATTAAAGCTGTACTTTTAATCTATAAATAGAAGTGTGTGTGTAGTAGGTAAGATTAATCAGGATGTTGTCTAGAGTAGATTACAATCAGAGCAATCTCAGTTTAGAGAATCTGGGAACATTTTTCACACTCAAACTCAAACTCAAGAGTTTTCCCAAAATTTTGATAAAATGAGTTGTTTTTGCAGCGCATCACGTTGAGTGATTGTTTGCATGCTCCTACATTTACCTGCGTGCTATCAGACTAACTGCATTGTGCTAAAACTATAATCACAATATTGAATAATTGCAAAAGCAAAGCAGTGAGAATAAGAGAACATCCATATGAATCAAAGTAGCTGCAAGCAGTAATTATGTATCATTTAAATTAGGTCATGTTATGACTTTTTATAGTTATATAGTCTATACAAAACATTTTTATGTTTTTGCATAAAATCCCTTTCACTTATGGTGAGGAACATAAATATTTGAGCACCCTGCAAGTTTGCAAGTTCTCCCACTTAGGAGGGGAGGGGTCATTTCAGGAAATCACATTGTATGGTTTTTAAAGAATTTTGTTGTACTGCACTGCTGCACATAAGTATTTGAACACCTTAGAAATTCAATGTTAATATTTGGAACAGAAGCCTTTGTTTGTAAGTGCAGAGAAAAAGCATTTCCTGTGGGTCTTGACCAGGTTTGCACACACTGCAACAGGGGTTTAGGCCCTCTCCTACACATAGGTATCCTATAGACCTGTCAGGTTTTGGGGCTGTTGCTGAGCAACACAGTTTCAGTTTCCTCTAAAGGCTTATTTTGGATTTAGATCTGGAGACTAGCTAGGCCACTCCAGAACCTTGATATGCTTGTTTACCATGCATGGTTATCTTGGCTGTGTGTTTTGGGTAATTGTTGTGTTGCGTAGTTTTCTGAGGGAAGGAGGTTGTTGCTAAAAATCTCACAACACATGGTCCCATTCATCCTCTCCTTAATACAGTGGAGTCGTCCTGTCCCCTTGGCAGAAAAGCACCCCTAAATCATGATCTTTCCACCCCTATGCTTCAGGGATGGTGTTCTTTGGATGCAACTCATCCTTCTTTTCCCTCCAAACACGACAAGTGGAGTTTAGACTTAAAAGTTCTAGTCTCATCTGACCACATGACCTCCTCCCATGTCTCCTCTGGATCACCCAGGTGGTCATTGGCAAACTTCCGATGGGCCTGGACATGTGGTGACTTGAGCAGGGGAACCTTTCGTGCAATGCATGATTTTAAACCATGACAGCAAAGTATTCTACCGACGGTGACCTTTGAAACTGTGGTCCCAGCTCTCTTCATGTCATTGACTAGCTCCTCCCGTGTAATTCTGGACGGATTCCTCACCTTTCTTACTGACACCCCATGAGGTGAGATGTTGCTTGGAGACCCATCCCAGGGAGAGTGACAGTCATCTTGGGGTGGACAGGTGCTACTAATTTAGCTTCTTAAGTATAGAGATGGGCTTTTTAAAGGCAGAGTACCAGCCAGAAAAAGAGAGCCAGAAAAGAACAAGTCCCTCACTCATGCGGCTATAAACTGAGAGGCTCCGATATCCGGGAGGGACGTGTAGTAGAGTAGCTGTTCCTCCAACAGAAGCGCTCTCTTGCAAATAAGAGGTGGCTCTATTCCCATTTCCTTGTTGGTGAAGTCAAACGAGGACTTATATGAACAGCTTGTTTTACAAATAACTCCTAAAAGCAAACACTGACAGAAAACAGATGGAAGTTATATATATATATATATATATATATATATAGTGTTTATGGAGGCAGTAGTAGAGTTTTGCATAATAGATCCCCTTTAACATGAAAAATAAAACATGTCTAGTTAAAGTGACAATATTTTAAACTGAGTAAACATTGAGTAGCGGTTACCATTCCTATGATCTTTTATTTCTGATTCTCTAGACTGCTTTGACATTTATTCAGAGGTGGTAAAGTATTTGCTCCTAATCTTTTTATAAATACGAGTAACCCGAGTAGAAAGCTCTTCATACATTTTTTTTTCGTGTGTGTGCACGTGTCTAAAAATAAATTAGAACATGAATAATGAAGTGAAATGATGATCCATGCATGATGTTCAAAACAAAAGCTTAATCTTTGGATTAAACAGACAATACTTCCAGTGAAACTAGTCTATGAGGGCATCAAAACTGCAATACCATAAAAATAAAAGTACAACATTAAATACTGTATTGCTGTTCACTGTCCTCGTGTCCCCTGGCCATTTAATATGCTGAAGATTTTAACAAGGAGGTCCACTTTTATGAGACAACCCCATGGGAACTGTTTGGTTCAAGAAAAACAGGTTAAAAAAAATGAAAAAAATCATCTTAGCATTCATGTGTACTAGGCACTACAATGCACTCAGTACAGTCAGTCTGGACCAATTAAACAGATCTGTGGGTGAAAGAGAGCAGATGGGTTTATGCTCTCCGTCCCCCTCCCCCAATAACTCAGCTCACGCAAAACAGAAGAGGTAGAAAAAAAAAGGGTGCCATTCATTTGCAGACAAGACACTGAAAAGGACTCAGATTGGCCTGGCCTGACCGTTTTGAGATCTTAAGATAGGAAACGTAATGGGTATAACCTGAAGACCCAGAAATTCATCCAGAACACAGCAGTAAAATGTTAAAGGTTATTTTTTTTATTAATTTTTAAATTTATTTTAATAAATTTAAAATGTGGGAGAATGAGGGAATTGCAGAAGATTCTGCTGATAGGAAAACTGGAGATGGAACAGCACATGCTGCAATGACGAGGAGAGGGGGCGGGATTGTCTTGGTGCCAGCTATGGGAGCTCCTCCTTGGTCTGTGAATTCAGCTCCTCTCCTCAAAATGACAGACAATTAGTAAAACCCACAGAAGTTAAAGTATCAATAAATCCAATGTTTAGGTGAGGTACAGGCAAGGTCATTCACAAACAGGCAGAAGTCAGCAATCCTTATCAGGGGGTTGAGCAAGGATCGGTAGTCAACGTTCAGAGCCAAGGTCGGGGTCCAGATGATAGATGGGCGAGAGAACCCATGAGGGGCAGAATCCGTGGACAGAAAACGTGGTCAAAAGCCAAAAGGCTTGGTTGAAAATATCGCCGGAGTCTCTACTGGCACAAGGCTGTTGATAATCTGGCAGGAAGACAGAGCTTGAGCTTTGCATAAAAGGAGGAGTGCACAGGTGAAGCATGGAGACAAATCAGGCAGGGCTCAGGTGAACTGGGTGAAGCTGATTAACAGGAGGACTGGCAGAAAGGAAAAAACAAACAAACATGACAGGCATGGCAGAACAAGGCGGAATCATTCCAGAAACAGATCAGATCAGATCAGATAGAGGAAATGGGGACGAGCTACAATGACAAAAGGATGCACCCGAAACTAGAGGGATAGAAGTTAGAGAGGAATACTGGTAGGAGGAGCAGGAGGTCGGATGCAACCCACATCATGTTATTTGACCTTTATGTAACTTCCTCGATGCCTTGGTGTTCCTCCAACTCTCACTCCCGCTCATCTCCTATGTTAGTGCCATATTTGCCATAGCAACCATCACAAGAAGAATTATACAAACTTTAATTGGCTTTGATGACCATGTCTTAAAAAACATCTTGCTCGACACGGCAAGAACGCACCTAAGGTCTTGCTCTTACTGGTTTGTTTGTGTCGATCTATTCTGGTGCTACAAGGGCTGATACACACAAACTTGGCCATGAAAGTGCTTCTGTGGAACATGTCTGATCATTGTCCTTCAAGAGAGACCCTCTCTGAGAGGTCTGCAGCTGCAGAACCCTAAATACTACAACCTGCAATGTACATTATTTTCTGGTATCTGTATGAGAATGTATCTGTGTTAAGATGTTTTTAGTTCAGACAACACAGAGCAGTCCTTCTTTTTGGCAGACAGGAGCAATGGTTTCTCATTATCCAACCTTTAACAGGTTTCCTTTTTTTAGACAACTATTAGTTTGTCCTTATTAGAGCTGCTAATGAATAAAACAAACACAATTCGCTGCACAATTGAATATTGTCATTTTCCTAATCTCTCTCTTTCTGTTGATGCTTCTCAGCATCATCTGAACAGGGCGTGGACAACAGGGACAACAGAGGTCCCGCTGATTGGCCAAAATGATAGTCAGTTTGCATCGTGTGGTTCATGTTATTGCTATCCCACTGTCACTGTGAGTGCGTGTTTGATCAGTTCGTGTTTGATTGTGCAACAAAGACAGCACAAGTAAAAAGAGCAAGAGCGAGTTAAATTAAAGGTCTACTGAAGTGTGGAAATGAGGGCAATGAGAGATGTTGCAGGGCATGTGGCAGTGAAGTGAGAGGAAGGCAGCTAAGTGTGAATGATGCTTCGCTTGCATGTCACCGCCCCCATTGCTCTAACAGGGCACCATGATGCGTACTCACCTTCATCGGTGGTGGGCGGGGCGTGCCAACATGGATGCTTGTGTGTGTGAATCATGTGATTAGAGGGGAGACGTTTTTAACCCATATTAAGTAAAAATAGCTAACTTCAGTGAAACCCTTTCCATTATTTTTATGCATAAACAAATACTAAAGTAGAACATAATCAAGTTAGGAGTCGTTAAACTGAGTGAGCAGGTCCCTGTAGAGCACCCTAATACACAAATACTTATGTGGAAAAGCATTTGCTCTTTTATTGTGACCAGCCTAACCACTCGTTTACACCGGATACGATCTGGAATCCGCATGGCTTTTGCAAAGACCAGTAAGAGCATTCACAGAACTTCAGTGCAGATCTGCATACAGAACTCCAGAAAGTTTCCCTCAGTCTATTTTTAAGGATCCCGGGATTGGGGATGGGGATTTCATGAAGTTAAAGAAATGGCATGAGTCAGACAGGAAGTGAGACGTTTTCCAGAGAGGTGCATCTGGTGTGTTCCAAAATAAAACTTGTGCTGCATTTATTTTTCCAGTTTTTTTTATTTGTTATTATAAATGGCAGTGAATTCAGTTCAGTGTGGATTGCTGGTCTAGTGGTAGGATTCTCGCCTGCCACGTGGGAGGCCCAGGTTCGATTCCCGCCCAATGCAGCCTTTGTTGGGGCTGCGCAGTGGTTCAGTGGTTAGAGCTGTTGCCTTGCAGCGAGAAGGTCCTGGGTTCGCTTCCCAGCCTGGGATCTTTCTGCATGGAGTTTGCATGTTCTCCCTGTGCATGCATGGGTTCTCTCCGGGTACTCCGGCTTCTTCCCACAGTCCAAAAACATGACTGTTAGATTAAGTGGTCTGTCTAAATTGTCCTAGGTGTGAGTGTGTGTGTGCATGGCTGTTTGTCCGGTGTGTCCCTGTGTTGCCCTGCGATGGACAAGCTCTCTGTCCAGGGTGTACCCCACCTACTTGCCCGTTGACTGCTGGAGATAGCCCCCCCCCCCCCCCCCCCCCCACACACACACACACACATATGCGCCCCCCCCCACGACTCTGCGCGGACAAAGCGGGTTCAGAAGATGGATGGATGGATAGATGGATGGATGGAATTCAGTTCACAGTAGGTTTGAAAAGATGTTTGTGGCTTTTGTTTACCAGCTCCTCTCTATTTAAGTACACCGAACAAAAATGTAAAGGCAACACTTTTGTTTTTGCTCCCATTTTTCAGGAGCTAAACTCAAACATCTGAAAATGTGTCTACATGCACAAAAGACCCATGACTCTCAAATATTGTTCTGAAATCTGTCTACATGTGTGTTAGTGAGCACTTTTCCTTTACCAAGATAATCCGTCCCACTTCACAGGTGTGGCATATCAAGGGGCTGATTAGACAGCATGAATAATGTGCAGGTGTGCCTTAAACTGCCCACAATAAAAGGCCACCCTGAAATGTGCACAGTTTTGCTTTACAGGGGGTGGTGTGGCAGAAAACCGGTCAGTATCTGGTGTGGCCACCAGCAGCTTAACCCTAACCCTAAACAACAACAAAAGTTTTGCATGTATATTTTTGTTCAGTGTAATTATTGCATGAACTCATGTGAACCCCGGTGTTGTAGCAGGAGCAGCTTTTTCAGAGACATTTGCACATGCTCTATAGTCATTGCAAATGGCAATCTGTCTGGAAGCCGTACAGAAACCGGACCACATTTGTTCAGCAACTGGTGTAAATAAGGGGTCAGGCACACCTGTACAGTATTCTGTCTGATCAGCATCTTGATATGCCACACTTGACTTAGATCATCTTGGAAAAGGGGAATTACGCAGATTTAGGCTGGATGAACGATATTCAAGAGAAAACGACTTTTTGTGTACTCAAAAAAGTATTTGGTCTTTGAGTTGAGCTCATGCCCAATGAGAGCCAAAGAAAGTGTTGCATTTATAATTTTGTTGAGTGCACAAACAAGAGGGAGCAGTTTCCTCCACAGCGATGTGAGAGACTCATTATGAGTTATAACACATGCTTCATTCAGATAACTTAGGTTATGTTTGATACTGAAATACTGACATTGGTTTGCTGATCTGTAACAGCACCAAACATTTTAATTTAATAAAAATAAATGTACCCATTTTCTTTTTTTTCTGAGTTTATCCTTGTCAGAGTAACTAAACAAACTTTGTAATAATAAGTCAGCCTGTAAAGAATGAGCCAGCTTCCATCTCTTAGTCAGAGTAAGAGGCTGAGGGATCAAAAGCATTATCAGACAGAATGATAGCTAACTAATAGAGCTCTCAGCACACACGCCTAAAGCCATCTCTACTGATAAAGCTCAGAGCGAGAAGCACGGGAGAGAGGGAAATAATGAAACTGAGATTAAGGAGAAGAAAAGGGAGAACAGGTCTATCTGTTGGTAAAAGTTCTTTAGGATATTGAATCCTTGCTGAAGAAGCTCAACATGTACACACACACACACACACGCACACACACACACACACACACACACACACACACACACACACACACACACACACACACACACACACACACACACACACACACACAGAGAAATTAAACTGATATGATAAAACTTTGATGCAAAACATGAATCAGAAGCAAAGTTTGGTTCCGCGTGTCTTTGAATCTGCGCTGATAAAAGTCAGCACATGTCTGTGAGTGTCGGCTCCAGCCCACGTATCTGTGAATGGAGCTGGAAGTAAAGGAATAACAGACTGCAGCTCAGAACCGAGGCATGTCGTAGGTGGTGCTGAATAAATCGTGCTTGATTTAATACAGAGACAAGATGATCCGGGAGCTTTCTCTGGGTGCACAAGAAATTTCTTGTTAGTTCCTCCAGTAAGCACTCTGTGAACTCCCACTGTTTGAATCAGCCTTGGATGGTATTAAGTCGACATACATCCTCACATTGGTGTTTTACCAGACGTGAAAGCGCACTGACTGCATGGATAAAGTCTCCCTCACATCAGGACATACATTATTCTCTGAGAGATATTTAAGTCTGTGTGTACGTCTGAGTTTATGCACCCGTGCAGGCCTGGCCGATTGTGAGTATGTATCATCCCTGTCAGACACAGTGCTGAGTCTGTGTGGGCCATTCGTCACTCTGACCATTTTCCCAAGGAACATTTGAGACTATAGTTTTTATTTAGGGCTAACAGAGCACTAAACAAGGCATTTTCAAATAACATTTTTACATTTATCATTTGTTTTTATTGTTACGTCTACATCATAGTCTCTGCATTTGCCTCATGGGCTTTCTGAATGGATTAGAACATTTTTAAATGTATTTCTAGTTTATTTCCACTAATTGACCTGAGTGCATTCTTAGCCCTCTAGATTCATCACATTGGGTTCTATGAGCTCTTCTCATTTTACCTTAAGTCAGAATTTGATTTTATTACCTGCAGCTTTTCCTTTGGTTCTTTCATATTATAATATCTTGTGTTTAATCCTTTTAGACATTTAGCTGTTGTAACTCATCTTCTCGTCTGTAATTACAGGTTTGGTTGGTATTTTTTTAAGTTTTATTCCCCTTTGCTGTGGAAAAAAACTTTGTATTACTTTCTACTGTGTTAAAGGTGTTTAAAAATAAAGTTCTTTGACTAATTTATGAAGAACATTAATAACATAAGCCAACGGGAAAATGCTTTTTAGCATTTCTCAAGCATGGAGGTGGAAGGGTGATGATTTATTTTGGTTTGATTTATTTTTACTGTTTTGTAACCCAGAGATCTGGTTAATGATCATAATCTTCTCCAGTAGCACAGTATTCTCAAGACACGTGAGGCAGATTATTATTCAACTCAAACCTTTAATACTAATCTAATCAGCTAGTCCACAACACAATGACTTAAAGGTGCATGTTGTAAAAATGAAGCAAGAATGACATCCTGTGGTCAAACTTGGCTACTGCAGTTCATTTAAAAAGCAAATAAGTCACTCTCTCACTCCAGTTCTGTAAGTTTCATGGCGGTTGCCATAGATCAGCACAAGAAGATTCTAGATGACGATCAAAGATGAGTCATACACAGTGAGTTGTTGGTAACTGAAAAAGTAGCTTGAGATATTTTTTAGAGGTAACTTTTTGCCCATTAACATTGTTCGTTCAACGTTAGCCTCTAGCCTTCTTCAACAGATTTTAGAGAAAAGGAGGCTTCTTAGGGGTACAAGAAATAAACTTCTGGGTTGCTCCTGTTTACTGGCCAAGGGGCAGCGTTTGCCGGAATTTTGTCAAGCCAACCAGGAAGTGACAACATCCCCCTTCCTTCGCTAGTCAGGTGCAGACTGGATATTTCAGCCATGGAATATCTTCACGTGTCCAGCCGTCTGAGCGTGTGTGTGTGCGTGTGTGTGCGTGCGTGCATGTGTGTGTGTGTGTGTGTGTGTGTGTGTGTGTGTGTGTGTGTTTGTGAGAGTTGAGCTGTTTTTTCCAAGGAGGCAGGACATTGCTGCAGCCTTTTCGATTCTCTAAACTTTAGTTGTGTCCTCTGGGTATTCCTGTGTTAATCATGGACAAAGATGGCAAGCTGTGACATTGATTGCATTAACAGACCATTGAAGAAATACCTGCATCATTTTTATCGTATGTAGAATTATATTTTTGTACTTTATTTTGCTGGTGGAATGGGGGAAAATGCTGTGCATTTATTATAAAGCTTCTCAGTCAAAATGGGCTGAAATATGACGTGTTGTATAGGGCTAGGTGCCAAGACCATTTCCCTGGTTCGGAGCAGGCTGCTGCTGCAAGCACCACCACCACTGTAGCCAGAGCCCCGCAGCAACCCCACTTATGTGAGCTGTGGAGGGATGGAGAGTGGGTTCACGTGTAATGGCTGCCTGGCTCTAGCTGCTGCGGTCTGAGGCTGTGCCTTTTGCCTGTAAAGCTCTCTGAGGGAGACCACAGAAACCCTGCAACTCAGTCAGAGCTTCGCGTTAAGAGTCGCTCATCCATGTGTTTCTTGCCAAAAGCACCTGCAAACATCCGTTAGCTTCAGTTAGCTCAGTTAGCTTAAAGCTGGGAGCAATGGTGGACTGAGATCCTCATAGTTCTGCTCTCAGCTCTACCTCTTTGCCCATTTTTGAACTGTCTGGGCATGACGAGATGTGTGACACAACCAAGGAGGTGATGATTGGAGCCACATTGGGCTTCAAATAAGCCCTCCAAAAAGTTAGGGGTGACATCACGGAGGGTTTGTCCAGTATTTTAACTAAGACTGTCCACAATGCTGCTGCTTTTTGCCGGCCGGTGTCTAATTACAAATGCTGGCGCTGCAACGTTAACTCGGCACAGGCTCGGCAACCCCATGGGCTCACAGATTGTAAACAAAGACAACATCCCTCTTCAGTTTAAAAAAAAAAAGAAAAGCAAACAATCCCCTACAACATGAGAAGAAAATCTTTAAATGTAACCTTCTGTCATGGTCTGAGTCTGCGTCTCCCCTCATGTTTCTCCTTATGTTCTCCATCCCTCTCTAGATTCTCCTTTTGTGTCTCCTAGCGCCCTCATGTGTCCTTGTCTGCGTCTTCCTCTTGTGTCTCCTGGTGTTCCCCATTTGCCCACAGATCTTCAGCCCTCTAGGTTTCCCTCCTCAGGCATCCCCCTCCCAGGTCCTGTGCTCCCTTGGCCCCCTTTTAGTCACGCCACTGTAGTTTCTTTCTGTAGTGTTTTCCTCTAGTTTCAGCTCCCCCCTTAGAATATTAGTTATGTTGGCTGCCTTTCAGGACTTTAGGTTTTATTCTTAGGTCATTTTCCTTTAGTTACAGCTGTTCATGTTATTAGTCTCTCTAGTGTGTTTTTTCCCATCGGTGTTTGAGGTTTTTTCCCCCTCCTTAGATTATTAGTTATGTTCCTGCTCTTCTTGTCTTAGTTTTTATTCTTAGGTCATGTTTGTTTCCTCCTTAATCAGTAATTGAGTTCACCTGGTCTCTCTCTCCCCACACACCTGCAGTTCATCTCCCTCTCATCTTCCCCAGTGTATAAAACACTGTCTGTGTCTCTATGTGTTGTTGATCCATTGTTTCTGTCAGTCTTGTCTCGGTTGATCTCTAGTGTTTCCAGAGCATCTTGTGTCTCTAGTGTTTTTGGATCTCCCATTCAGTCTTTGGATATTTTTTGGCTTCCTGCCCTTTGGATTTTATTTTTGTTTTGGTTCATCCTCAATAAAGGATTTTACTTGATCTCCACTCCTGCCTCGTGTCGTCCTGGGTTCTGCATTGTGGGTCCTAACCAAAGACCGTACATACAGAGGTCCTAACCTACTCCTGGCTGGTATCGTGACACCTTCCTTCCAACAAGGCTGAGACATTACACTAATTTGGTTTTTACACATTGCTTCGGCATTTTCATTCATTTGTTATAATGCTATAGTTGTTACCCATTTTGACAAGGACCAGTCATTAAATTACTAAATTATTTTATGATTCCTTCTAGCAAACATATAAATAAAATTGCGGTTGCTTGCTTTTTTACCATGACTGTGTTTCAAGGCTGTTTTCTTGCAAACAAATTATTGTGTGAAAATGAAAATCCTGGAGCACAGAGACGGCTCTTTTCAGGGGAGTATGAGTGGAGGAAAAGGCTGCAGAAAAAATAAAAACAAATCACATTGCCTAGAGGATATTTGAAAAACCTTTGTAGTGTTAAAACTAAACAATTCTTAACTCTGGCCGCAAACAAAGCTCTGTTATTTTCCTGCTTACACTTAAGAGTCACTATATTCCTGTGACTCAGAAGGGCAATTTAGAGTTACATTTTTCTCCAAGGCAGATAAACCTAATTATTCATTTGTCCTGTGTGCAGGTTAGAGAGGAGTGGGTCTCACTGACCCAACATATTAAAAACGTGGAGAGGAGAATTATACACATGATTCATGCAAAACAAATACGTGACACAAACAGCTCTGACATAGAGACCTCCTTAAAATTTCATGAGCCATGATGTCCAGAGGGTTGTTGTGTTATTAAGAGCTGCGGGGTTTTATTAATGTGCACTGTGGCTTTGTGGTGAAAGGCCAGTCAGCTGTGGTAAATCTGTATTTACTCCAGTCTGATGAGCACAAATCAACTTGAAACACAGATGTGTAATCGATAAAGACTCAAATGTATTTATAAAAAGGAGAAATGATTAGGACTTGCAGATCTGCTCACTGCAAGATGGCAGTTTAAACCAACTGATGTTTGAAATGAAGTTTTAGATCTGTTAAATTTGGAAGAAAATTAATTTGGGCAACATTGAATCTTTTGCATTTCCTTTTCAGCATTAATTTTATGTCAGGAAATGTAATTCTTGATGCCTTTTAATATTGATCCTTTGTGCAAATGCATTTGCTAAAGAAACTTCTACTTTAGTTGACCATATATATGCCATATATTATCACTTTTTTCCAACATGGTCTGAAAATGATTTGATAATACACCAAAAAAAAAAAAAACTACATCCTCATATTTTGGCGTTTGACAAGTTCCAGGGGCAACGGGGGCTCAGGGGTTAGGAGTTTTGTTGCCCTGTAGTCAGTGGGTTGTTGGTTTGAACCCAGACTCCATCTGTGGCAGTCGTTTGTGTCTTTGGGAAAAACATTTCTTCCTCCTTGCCTGCTGGTAGTGGTCGGAGGAACCAGTCCACCAGTGTGTGGCAGCCTCACTTCCGTCATTGTAGCTACAAGCTAGCCGATCACCATGATGGTGCCTGTGGTTGGAGTAGCTGCAGTTCCCAGACATTTTCTCAAACTTTTCTCTACTAACCTCTTCCTTTTCACCTTGCTTTCTACATGCATCTCTATACATGTTTTATCTGTTTATTTTTTTCTTGTGAAATGCCTCTTGATCTGTGATAGACTGGCTCCCTGTCCAGGGTGTACCCTGCCTGATTGCCCATTGACCGCTGGAGATAGGCACAAGCCCCCCCCCCCCCCCCCCCCCCCCCGCGACCCTACGTGGACAAAGTGAGTTCAGACAATGGATGGATGGATGTAGATCTTGAGAGGTGTTAATAAAAGATTATTTCTTCTTCTTCTTCTTCTTCTTCTTCTTCTTCTTCTTCTTCACCAGTGTGTGAATGGAGGAATGACTGAGTGTAGGGATGTAAGAAAATATCTATACACTGATTTCTCATGTTATGATACGAAGTTGAAATTTGTAAAAAGTGCATTGATTTTTTAAACTGAGATTTTAAGTGAAAACTTTACTTATTTCTTCTGTGTGGTGCAATTCTAACTCTGACTGCTAGGTGGCAGCAGTTTTTCTCACCATAATACGGGATGTTTCTTGGAAGCATGTGGCCTGAGTCTTCCAATTAAACTCCATCTTAAAAATTGCAAATATCGTCTGACTTTTAGCATCACATGTCATGCCCCCGCTCCAGCCAAGCCCCGTTTCCCCAGCAACCACAACCAGCTCATCATCAACCTCATCCAAACCACCGGTCTCGCATTAACTCATCAGCTCCACCTGCAACACTCTATATAACATCAGGACCAACACCAAGCCAGTGCCAGATTATTGAAAGCTCACGTCAGTAAATTCTCCAGCACTCCAACCTCTGCCTGTATCATAGATCCTGACCTCGTTTCTGTTCCTCGACCCACCCATGAGCCTGCTCCTTGCCTGGATTGTTTTCTCTGCCTCTGACTACCTGGATTCTCGACCTCGGACCATTCTCTGGATTCTGCCTCCTACCTGCCCCTTGTAGCATTCACGGATCTCTCTGGTGTTGACCTACTCTTCCTCCTGACCCTGCCTCAGCCTCGCCCACCTCTGGTAACACCTAGTTGTGTTTTCCTTTAATAAAGACATTAATATGTGCCTTACTGTGTCTTGGTGTCCTCACGGGTCCTCAAGTTCTGTTCACAACATCACAATATAGCATCACCAGATTCCTGCAATACACACCCCTAGCTGACTGCTCTGACTTAGAAAGGCGTTCCGGACCAGAACCTCCCGCCATAAGAACAGCTTCTTTCCATCTACCGTTAGACTTGTGAATAGCTTATGAACACACAACCATGCTGGTCTTATGTACTGGACATAACATCACGTTATCGGCCATGTTACCATTACCTGCCATTTTTTATAGCTGAAAGTTTTATTGTAGTTTTATTCTATTTTGTTCTATTTTTAATCTTATTATTATTCATGTTATATGTAGCACATTAGTACCAAAGCAAGTTCCTAGTTTGTGAATTGTTTGTTCACTGACAATGGCAATAAACCTTTTCTGATTCTGATTCTGAAGTGCAGGTTATTAATTGCAATTCTCGCTGCCTCTTTCAGCTAGATTGCTTCACACAGTTCAAAGTTCAATGTCATTCAAATATTCATTTAGCCTGATTCAAACAAGTAGTTAAGCTAATTCAGAATGCGTGCAAGGCTTGACTCGTAACCTGTCACAGTGTGTACACACACATTTGTCTTACAGCTGAGTCCATCTCACAAATCCTGGATTCCAGTTTTAGCAGCTTGCTCTCTGAAATCTCTCTCTCTCTCTCTCTCTCTCTCTCTCTCTCTCTCTCTCTCTCTCTCTCTATCTCTCTCTCTCTCTCTCTCTCTCTCTCTCTCTCTCTCTCTCTCTCTCTCTCTCTCTCTCTCTCTCTCTCTCTCTCTCTCTCTCTGTGTGTGTGTGTGTGTGTGTGTGTGTGTGTGTGTGTGTGTTTTGACAGTCTGCAGTGGGGGGTGTGTGCTATGTGGTGAGACACTGACAAGCTCTATTTCATGGAGCAGAGGAAGAATTTAGAAGTTCTTTAAATCCCTTTAGGGGTCCAGCTGGGGACTTAGCTTTGGACGCTACCGCCTCTGCCGCAGCTTAAGTCTCTAGCTGAGAAAAACTGGGGTGTAGAGAGTCCCACCCCTGTCTCTTTGTCTACAGGGGAGAGGTGTTGTTCTCTCCCGTCTCTGATAATGTGTCGTGTTGAAATTCATACTCTTCAGATTAGATAGAAGGATACTCCCTTACGGTTAAACGCTAACTCCTCTCCCCATCTGAAAGCTTTATCTTTTATTCCAAGGGAGTCGCAGGAGCGAAGGCGAACCGACAGAATTCCAATTGTGTGGTTGTTAGACACGGCAGGGTCGCTATGGGCTTAACTGCTGGCTGGAAAACCTCATCTGCTCTTCTACCATCTCCTCTTTCTCATTCTGTTCTTTTCTGCCTCCTTCCTGCATTGCTCTCGCCTTCCTCGTTGGTGGTCCCGCAACTCCAATCACTCTGCTCTTATTACAGGGGAGAAAGGGCTCACACAGACACACAGTGCACACACACAAAGTGGCTTTTTGTTCTTCCCATTACCAGAGCACGTCCTTTGCTTCCGGGGACCATCGGGAACGCTTGATTCAGCTCTTCCCTAGCCTTCGTTCCCCCTCTTTCTTCACTAAATCTTCCTCCGTCGTATAAATCTGTTTGTAGCTCTCACCTCTCCTCTTCCTTAACTCACCTTCTTCCTCGGTCCCACATAGCCACAGGGACAAATGGGCACCCAGCTGATCTAAATGTGCATAGTGCTGTGAGCCAGATGGCCCTGGCAGAGGGACGGAGAGACGCAAAGGATGGTTTCCACAGAGAGAGGCACAGCAGCGTAGGGGAGCTGACGCTGTCCACAAATAACCTTACACTCAGGGGCCTGAAAGCTGTGCACGGGTTCTGGCAAAGCGCTTAATGAAGAGGAACTTGAATCAATAACTGGGCAAAATAAACTAGTCAAGATTGTGGGATGAAGAGTGGATGAAAGAGAGTGACAAAGTGAGGATGCAGAAGGAACAAGAAGAGTAAAAGGTAGATGGAGAGGTGTTACAGTCTGCTGTTTCACAGATAAACTCACAGCTCGTTCTTTGTGTCGTTCTCTGCCTCTTAATTACTGATCTGAGAGCAGTAATGAGTAGAAGTTTCAGGTTGTTCCTCCAAAACCATCATATTTTAATCAACTGGATCCAGTGCTGGCATTTTAAGCCATTTTTTGTTTATAAATGAAAACTTTGGTCTAAATTAATAGACAATGTGACAAACCTGCAAAAATTAGATTCTGAAAAAAGATCCAAAGCAAACAGTTAATTAATTTAATGGAAAAGTTTGTTTATGCCTACATTATTATTAAAATACATACTCCACCATGACACAATCACACAAAGACCACTGCAGCTGAGGAGGACCCATTCATGCACTTCATCATCCAAATGAAATAAATAAAAATCAACATTAATTTACACAACATCAAGGTAAGTTAAATGATCAAGAGGCCACATTGAACATTTGCTAAACCTGTTGCTTTCACAATATTCTAAACTTCAAACAACTTTGTATCATGTAGCTATAAATGCCTAAATGATTAATGATCAGTTAGTTGGACCTTTATTGTGTTTAGGACAAACAGAAGGTTAGCAGGAAAAGGCTTTTTGTTATCTAATGGCACAACATTGTTTATCTGATTAGCTAACAGACAGTCACAATAAACACACCAAACAACCCACGTATGGGCTGAAGGTGTTAAGATACTTCTGGACTGGATGTTAGGAAATGACACCAAAATTCACCTTTTTGTTGGGATTTGGACAAGACGGTGGCTCAATGAGAAGTGACTGCTAGTGGCTAGTTGGATTGAATTGTCAGGAAAAAAAATGGGAATTTTCTGTTAGAATTACAATGTTTATGTATGTCATGCTTTTCTCTAATCTATAACCAGATCATTGGGCATGTCAAAACAAATTTGTGCAACAATGATGACTTCCAAAGTTGACTCATATTTCTTTCACTTTCCAACTCATGGAAACTAAATTGTTGCTTAATTTTTTTATCCTCTCGAATATTTAAAAAAACATTTAGGATAATCCCTCATTTAATCCGCTTGAAATGTGTCGCCAACATTCAGAGCAAGAATCTAGCTTCATGGACCTCTCATCACTAGCTCAAACACACCCAAAACTAAAACCTTGAGAAAGTTGGTAATGGTAAAGATCTTTGCATGAGACAGGTAGGTGATCTTGAGCGACATGGCCTGAAATCAACCACACAGTATAGTGAGCAGTTCACCTCGATAACGATAAACGGACGATAAATACCGGTATGCGCAAAAACAAAAGTTGTCCACTAGATGGGGCTGTGGCAGCATGATTGCAAAGATGCCAGCTATTTGGGGAACTAATGCCACCTACAGGCTCATGGATGCGCTTTACAATGCACTGGATTTTTGGGTTGAAAATGAGTGGGTCTGTACCCAAGTTCTATTTCCTAGATGTGTGGGGTAGGCTTTACTACGTAGCCTAACTGTGCCGATTGTTTGCTCAATCATCTGGGATTTTTACTTAACTCCTTCACAAAGGAGCTTTTTTTCATGCTCCACTTTTCTCCACATTAACCCAAACGTCACTATTTGCTGCTTACATAACAAACTGAGATTCAGGCTTCAGTGACAGACCAATGAGATATGGTAATTTCTCATCTGATTTTGCTTCCTCCTCCCCCCACCTCGATATTCTCAAATCATGGAGCATAAAGCTGCTTCAGCCATCCATGCATAAGCAACACTAGCTGTAGGCGCGCACACACACACACACACACACACACACACACACACACACACACACACACACACACACACACACACACTCAGAATGATGTGTAGCATTTGTGACGATACACACTATTTTTTGTTGTAGATTTAAAGAGGTCAAACGTGTAATGCTGCAAGCAATACTACATTTTATTACAGATATCTCTTAAGATCATTTTAATTTTCATGTTTTGGCAAAATGTGAACAAGATCATTGATAGTTTTGCTTTAAAAAAGGTCAACATAAAGTCCAACATGTTTTATTTTTAAGATTAGCATAAAGAAAAGTAACATCGTCTGTTATTTGAGACATTTTAGAAAATATCCAAATAATTTAAAGCGCTTATTCATCACAATATTTGCAGATTTTTTGCATTTATACGATGAATAAATACCCACTGATCCAAAAGAGCACGTGTGTTTCTAATAAGCTCATCTTCTTAAAGACCCCGAAGCTCCTTTCTCCTGCAGTTTTACATATATTAGCGCTGACACTCATTTCTCTCACACTCCACCTTTATGCACAACACACCTCCAGTACAGTAGGCGTGGTGGCTGACTGCCAAGCCTGCAAGGCTCGTTTGTGCTGGTCTTGACGAAGTAATGTGGTAAGTATTAGCTGACCCAAATATTAGCACAGACGTGAGAGTTTTAAAATATCGGAGTGAATCTGTAGTCTCTGGGTCTGCAGCTGTGTACTATTGTGGAATTATTCTTTTTTTTTAACTCTGTTATCTTGTTCTTTCTTGTCCTGTAGGATGTATGCAAAGAGGACCCGCTTGAAAACGAGATGTTACATCTCAAGCAACTTATCCGCGTAAAATAATAAGTTTATAAATAAATAAAATTCACACGGATGAAGTTGAGATTTAATCAAATCCAAGCTTCTGATATTTGAAACAGCTCACAAAAATAACTTCCATTAAAAATGACTTCTCAATAGTGTCAACAGTAACATTTGATCATAGTCCATGGCTGAGTAGGCTCACCTTGCACCCCCCACCCCCACCCACCCACCCCCAAAAAAGATGAAAATGCATGCATGTTGTAGTATTTGATGTAGTATTTTCACATTTTTCATGTCGCCATAGACACTATAGGGACTCAATACCTCTTTTGGGGCATTTTTTGTGGCTTCAAATTTTGCTGTGGCTGGTTTTAGGGTAGAGGAAATCCAAACTGACATTACTCTTGACTGGATTGTCATAGGAAAGTGTATTACCCATCAAAATGTTTGTCTTAAGCCACTCTACAGTTTAAAGTGGTTAATATGCAAATTAGTTGACTAAATAGATCACCAGAGCTCAGAAGATCACAGAATTATGGAAATGCCTAAAATCTGGAATCTCTGCCTGTGGTTATGAAATTGGAAAAGAAATCAGCTAGGAGCGTGTAACACATTTTACTGGCATCCATTCACATATTTAATCCTCCAATTTTCAATTATTTTCTGAACTGACGACTTTGTGATTGAAACAAAAGGGTCAAATTTCAAAAATGTAAAACATCTGTGGTAAAAAATCATTTATTATACCTATTGTTGCTCTAGAAGCCAAGGATGATCCCTTTAAGGTTTATAGCTAAAGTGATAATATGCAACTTTTTCATATTTTTAAATCAGGTTTTTGAGCCAAAATATGTGCTAAAACGACCCTTTACAGGGTTTATGAAATGTGTTTCAGACCCTCACCGCCCCCCTGTGGTCAGATTATTTCACTTGCAACTTCAGAGTGGCGGGCCGCCACCTGTGGACTTAAAAATTTGGCTGACATAGCTGGCGCTGGAGTCTGGTTCCAGCACGTTTTCTGCATGTTTTAGATCATGAACACGGCTGATTTATTTAATTTAGTAATGAATTGTTCCTGTAGACACTAATGAAGGCTGGGGAGACATTTAAACTGTTAGATGAAGGTATTAAAAAGACAAACGCACAGCAAGGAGATACTTTTCAGTTTTTGTTCTGCTAAACCAACACTAGGGGATGCTAAATGCAAGCCAAAACTGCCAAGTGTGCCTTTAAGCCTACAGTGTCTACTACACCATTTTTAAATTGAGTTATTCACAAAAATATCCAAATTCTTATTTAGATGATATGTTTGGTTTGACATGAAACCCCATCATACAGTTCTGCAGTTTGGTCAGAACAGTTACCACATACATATGAAAATTTGACTGGCTAGTATCCAGGATGTTTTAGGGGTTTCTCTGCTCCAACACACCTGATTTTAATCAGCAGGTGATTAACAGTCTTCTTCTTGAGTTTTACTGGTGCAGAGTCCTGATGTGTTTCCTGTTCTTACCAGAAGGACTGGTCTAATATGTGACAATGTGCTTTAGACTCTTGTGTGTTTGGTTTAAAAGCAAGTATGAAACATTTTTTCAGATCGCTCTGCGTGTTGGTGTGGTCAGTGCACAGCTGCAGTGGTGAGGCACTGTGGTGAGGGTGAGGGAACTGTTGGTGGACTGTTGGGTTTACAGACTGGAAGAAAAAAAGAACATTTTTGTGATCTTCTAGTAAAGACAGGAACTTGTTTTGTATGTTTGCTCTGTGGCATCCATTAAATTCCATTGCTTGGTTCTTTTCTAAACACATTGTGGTAAAAAAAGTAGCTTAAAGCTAAAAAAAAATCTTTAGTGTTTAGAAAAGAGCCATAGAGAATGGAAGGTAAAGATAGGAAATGTAGAAAATTCAACTGTTGAAAACGGATTTATGTTCATGGGGTAGGTGGAAACTTTTGCACATACAATTAAGTCAGTCGTGTGACCTCGGTCCATTGATGTGTGTGTGTGTGTGTGTGTGTGTGTGTGTGTGTGTGTGTGTGTGTGTGTGTGTGTGTGTGTGTGCATTTGTACACTGGCAAAAATAGCCAGTGTTGCGTCTGACTGGAACAGGTGTCCACACACACACACATGATCATCGAACTCATGTCCCACTTTAATACACGTGACTCTTCCTTCAAAAAGTTGGATTACTTTGAGCTAAAGATGTGTTTAAATTGTACATACGGAGCAGTAATGTTCTGTATGTATTTTGTAAATTATAACTTATTAAAATAATTACAAAAATTGCACATTTGAAAGTGATGATGCATGACATTGAGACCAGACTCACAAACCTGCACTGTAAAAACTGTGATGAAGAAGTGGAGTGACCTGCTTTGAGGAAACATGCTGTTCACCCAAAATCTGCTCTGTTTGTTGCACACACACACACACACACACACACACACAACACTGCTTTACAACACAGTTCCTTTGACAGCGTCAGAACAGCTTTCTTCACGCCAAAATGGGACAATGTGCTTGATGCAGATGTGTATGTGTGTGTGTGTGTGTGTGTGTGTGTGTGTGTGTGTGTGTGTGTGTGTGTGTGTGTGTGTGTGTGCGTGTGTGTGTGTGTGCGTGTGTGTGTGTGTTTCAAAACTAATTTGTCGGTCTCTTAAGGTTGCATTATAGGCTTTAACTGGACTGACATGTTAATCTGAAACTCTCTGCAGCTAACGAACATATTCCTTCATATCTGTGTGTGTGTGTGTGTGTGTGTGTGTGTGTGTGTGTGTGTGTGTGTGTGTGCGTGTGCGTGTGCGTGTGCGTGTGCGTGTGTGTGTGTGTGTGTGTGTGTGTGTGTGAGTAAAAATGTCAGATTTTCGTGATAACATTGGTTATGATAGACGGAGGTTTATGCATAGTTTTCTATAGGAGGCAACATTCAGAGTCTTTCTTCCTGTTTGTTTATGTGTTTGTAAGCTAGAGTTCACATCTTTGAAGGAGACACATGGATCTGACAGTTCTGGGTCAAACTAGTACTGAGTCAGGAGCAGAGGACAAAGCACACAAACACACACACACACACACACACACACACACACACACACACACACACACACACACACACACACACACACACACACGTACACTGGTACGGTGGAAATGGCATGTTTGATGCTCTTATAGCAGGGCAGAAATGAAAGCATTGACCTCCGTTCCAAAATGAGTGTTGTAAAAAATATATTTGTTGCACTTCGATGTAGATCAGCAAACTAAAAATTCAGTATTGGAAACGAGTAAATACAGCTTTCAAAAGATGATTCATTTGTTTATTAAGGGAAGCTGTCTAATAGTCCCCCTTGGTAAATCATTAATGAACTGATTACCCCACACTTAAGTGTGGCAACAAAGCTAAACCAAAATAAAACTGGAAACTGGAAAACACAGCATTGTGTGTGCTGGCTAACGGGTCACAGCAGCAGCATAAAGCTGTAAGTCAACCGAAACCTGTGATATTTTATTGACCTGAGGAGATAAATTCACAAGAAACGCCCGGGCGGAGCAACAGCAGCCTAATTACCACTGACACATTTAGAGTAGCAGGGTCAGAAGCCTCTCCAACGGCTACAGCAATGCTCTAATATATTCATCACACCCAAACTTGAGACATCAGCTACAGTATGTTATCCTTTCCACACCTCCCACACATTATTGCTAGCTGCACCCTGCACTTTGCAATGCATCCAGAACAGACGCGACCCCCGTTCCTCAAGCCGAGCAAATCAGTTCCAAGTGAGATTTTGCTTATTTTTCCATTTGCATTGCCCCTTCTCCTGTTTGCAATGGTGTCCTCTCTCTGCTCTGGTGTGTTAGACATGCGAGAATGCATGAGTGCACGGAGGGGTTTTGAGAGGAAAAGCATGTGTGCACCACACACCAGTCATAGCATCCTTCACTCTAAAAAACTAATGCTTGTATCACTGCAGCAGAAAAAATAGTCTGCACAATGAAGGATTAGAAGACATGCATGGCAGCTCTGATCAAGAGCACCACACACATGTGCGTACGCTAATGCATATATACGCATGCACGCACAGAGATGTGTGGAAGCAAGCAACCCAGGGCCATGTGCACTAACAAGCAGCCATGTTTCCTTCACAAGAGGCTGCAGCCAGCAGTGCGTCATCGTCAGCATGCTTTTATCTCTGCATGCTGTGTTTGTTTAACACACACACACACACACACACACACACACACACACACACACACACACACACATCCTGTGACATCATGCCATGCATGTAGACCAAAGGGTCAGAGGCTAACAGTTTAATGTGCCGAGGATTCATTTTCGTCATGCTCTGTGGCTGCAGCAGCCCTAGCTCAGCTCTCTTCGCCCAAACAAATACGTCGACAGATCCTAACAAAGTGAAGCATAACCAGATATAGGAGCAGCTTTCTACAGATGCACACGCCAGGTCATTTCCCACTGAGGTGGGCTTCATGCTTGTCTCTGGAGGTTAACATCAGGCCTCAGCAGAATAATCTCCTCCCACTTCAGCCCACCTTCTAACTACTCATCTTCTCAGACAAACATCACTATCTTCACATTTATTTCTAGTTATGAGCTTGCTGCTCAACATATTTAATCTATTTAAATTGTATTATAGGAAGAGCACCTGTCCCCACCTCATGTGCCAGGTAAAGACAGCAGATTATCAAATAAAAAGTCATCTTCATTTGTTAAATAACCAGGTGATAAAGACGCATTTTCCCCGAAGATGCCGTCATCACCCGCACGTCAGAAGGAGGAAGAGTCTTTACCTGAGGAAGCGCGGCGTTAATCTGCCGCTGGAGCATGTCCCTCTCGTGCAGCGCCCCCTGCAGCTTCGTTTGGGACTGGATGAGTGTCTCCTGCGTCTCCCTGAGGGACTCCAGAAGCTTGTCTCTCTCGTCCAGCATGTTGACCATCAGCTGCTCGAAGTTGGCCTCCTGCTCCGAGCCGTTCGGGACTCCGCCGCCGGTTCCTCTCGGCGGACCAGCCGAGTCTCCCTCGCTGATGGTCGGCATCACCTCGCACATCATCTTCCCCGCTCCCCGGTCCGTCCAACGCTATCAGGACGCTGTCGCTATCAGGGTGGAGAAAAGGGGCACGCGGCGGTTAGTAACCGGATAAATAAACCTGTTACAGTAAATTATCAGAGGGCCTAATTATGCGTCTCGGATCGACGCCACATCGCCAGAACCAGTGGATGCGCACCTTATTCCCATTTTACAATACCATGCATCCGATGCGTGAGCGTCCATACCTGATCAGAGGGAGTCAAGTGGTGACCTTTTATCCATATTGGCCGGCGTTTTTCTCCCCAGTGAGCAGATCCGCCCTGCCCGGTGCGCCATGCACTCACATGTACAATTCCCAGCGTGAAAATGATTGACAGCTCAAAGATGTGAAGGGGTGGTTCCCGCGTGCGCGATGGATGTCAGAGCATGTGGGAAAATCAGAATCCGAGGAAAATATCCGAGAGGCGTTCTTATTCCCGATGATGAAGAGGAGAGAATCTTGTCTGCATCCGCCTTCTGCGCTTTACACACACACACACACACACACACACACACACACACACACACACACACACACACACACACACACACACACACACACACACACACACACACAACACACACACACGTCCTTCCCGCATGAACCCCCTCTTCACTGACATACGGTTGTCACTGTAAATGTTCTGTAAATAAAAAAGCTGCTTAAGCATCTACAGCCTGGATTACTGAAATATACATTTCTAGTGAAAATACATTTAAAAAATCAATAATAATAATAATAATAATAATAATAATAATAATAATAATAATAATAATAATAATAGTAATAATAATAATAGTAATAATAATAATAATAATAATAATAATAATAATAATGCAATAAAATCTAGTGACAGAATTTACATTTAAGACTGAAATATGACTAATTATCTCCATATTAGTCCTGAGCTGGCTGCTCATTGGACACAGTCAGCAGCATCAGCTTGACCAAACCGGAAATGATACACAGGAAGCACAGTGCCTGTTGCAGGATTTCAGAAGAACTAAATTCATAGGAAATCTGCAGCATTAAAGATAATTGTTTTACCACCTGACCTCTCTGACTAAATGTAATTAGAATATTTGAGGATGATCCTTTAAACCGAAAACAAGTCATGTCCTTATTTTACAAAAAACGAAGAAACTGTAGAGGTTTTATACAGGACATATGTGTGGTTAATCCAGTTGTTCCAATAATTAATCAAACAAAAATATGACTGATAATGAATAAAACAAAGTGCAACATTTGGGCCAAAGAAAACTTCACACTTTACTTTTGGTTACTCATATTGCTTATCTTGTCTTTCTTCCTAATTTATTCAACAAGAGGACCTTGCTGACCCTATGCTGCAGGCAGTCTTTTAACTTTGCCTTTTTTATTAGTTTTTTTTAATCCAATTTTAAATACACATTTCAGAATTTGGTTCTAAAATCTACTGGCTTATGTTTTAACTTTGTCTTGCACCCTGAAATCACACTGAATTTACTCTGTGTATGAAATATTTTAGAAATAAAGCTGCCTGGCCTTGCGTGTTTAAATACATAATATTTTTCATTATGCCTTTTGTTTTTGCAGCAATTTACTTCAAGTGCCGGTGGTGTTTCTGGTGGATTTTGGTTGCACTGCCGTCTGAACATGGTGTAAACAGATATCAGAAAGCAAGCTAACAAGCTATTGGTTTGTATGTAAAACTATATTTTAAGAACGTTGGAGTGAATATTCAAGTTATTTGAGCTAATGTGAGAGGCAAAGTACTTTTGTTTTTATGAAGAGTTTATGCAAGCAGCTCAAAATTGTTCCACTTGTTGTTCCCCCTGCTGTTAAAACCCCATACCTATTGCAAAAGGTTTTCATGACAATTACTAAAATAATCTATCTGAAGTTTAAATGTCACTCAGGATCGAGTCTTTTTACTCCAAAGTGACAAGCATACAGAAGAGTCAAAGACACACGTGTGGCTCCAGAGCAGCTGATTCTTTCTCTGAGACATGAAGCAAAATTCCAAAAACACTCTTGCCCTGCAGCTGTATAAGAATCAGTCAACTGTGTACATATCTGTGATTTCTGCTATTTTGTGTGATGAATTTGGACTTTACCTCAGAGAGATGGGGTTTCTTAGTTTCACATGCTGTTCTTTATGCAGAGCAAAATCTTTTGTTAATGCAACAGTATGATTATATCATTTCCTTCCTCTGTCTTTCTTCTATAATTTCCTTTCATGAGTCAGTTTTGCTGTGATATGATGTGATTATTAATGTATTAATAACATCAATGAATGCCTTTAATGTAAACATTTTGTTGTCTGAGCCACATTTAGCTGCATTTTACAGACTCTTAACTCCAAATTGGCTGTTTTGAACACACACACACACACACACACACACACACACACACACACACACACACACACACACACACACACACACACACACACACACACACACACACACACACACACACACACACACACACACACACACACACACACACACACACACACAAGCGCGCCGGTTTAATTTTTTAACTCTTTCTTGAGTGAGCGTCATTCACCAGCACTGAAAAGTGAAGGTGATCCACTTTCTGGGTCAGGTGACGTCTGCAAGCTGCAAACAAGTTGTTAAAGATGTTTGCAAAATCACTGTTTTTGTCCTCTTTGTTGGTTGCATGAAGGCACAGTTGGTAGCACTGTTGCCATGCAGCAATAAAGTTGCAGATTCAAATGCCAGCTGTAGTCTTGTTGCATGGATTTCTAAATTTCCTCATTCAAATATGTGAATTTTCTCCTGAAGATTACAAGCATGCACTTTGGGGCAGTTCCTTGCGTAGGTATCTTGAAAACTGTTTGTTGCTTTGGGTAAAAGTGTCTGCAAAATACTCAAACATAAATAAAAGCACAATTGCTATTAGTGATCAAGGTTAGAGGCAGCAGTAGCTCAGGAAGTTGAGTGGCTTTGATCCTGGATCCAGACAGAGAATTCTGCTGTTGTGTCCTTGAGCAACACACTTAACACACCTGGCCTGCTGGTGGTGATATGAGGGCAGCACTTGTGCTCAGAAGCCTCAGCTCTGTCAGTGTGCCCCAGGGCAGCTGGCTACGTTGAAGCTCATCACCACCAGGGTGTGAATGAATGAATGAATGAATGATACACAATAGTGTAAAGCTCTTTGGAGTCCTCTGACTGAAAGGCGCTATACAAGTGTGGGTAATTTATCGTTACAAACATTCAACTTTTAATAATTTTTGGTGAACCCTAAATTGGATTTAATGCTATAGAGCCAACTGTGTCTGATCAATTTTGGAATGTTGAAATTACCTCCAGTGGCCTAAATGTCTATTTTTGCAATAACTTCTGTTATCAGCGCAGAGTTTTTTGCAACCTACCAGCTACTGTGTGTATGTGTGTGTAAATTTTAATTTTAATGAGGATAAACTCCCAGATAAACCCACAGGGTGGCGTTAGTGCGACAAAACAAATGATAGTTCCCGAAGAAGAAACTACGAGAGTTTACCTCTCGCGATATCTGCATAAAGCTACGTCATTCCATGATGGCTGAAGACCCTGGTGGAACATTTTTCAATTTCCGTGTTATTTTTCTGTATTTCTCTTTATCCCGGCTTGCCATAACGCCATGGCAGGACTCACAGCCCCGTTAAGCGTTCACATATCACTGGTGTCGAAATGCCCAAGAAAGGGAACAGAAAACGGCTGAAATTCAAGGCCGGAGACGTTTGCTCTGAATCAGGTGAGCTGATAAGCTAGCTAGCAGGCTAGGTTTTAGCAGCTAAGTCTTCTCAGCTAAGAACACGGAAGATGATGCATTTTTCTTGATGCATTTTTCTTAGTTTATTCAACTGAATTGAGCGTTTAAAGATATTTAGGTGCATTGCAGTGCTGTAACGATTACTTAGAGAACAAATGATCATTAGAAACTACCTCGCCATCTATTGTATTCTATATTAAGTTTTTGCTCTGGTCTGAATTTTATTACCATTTTTCCAGTCACTGTTGCTGATTATGCTGATGCCGACCCAGCCATTGTGAAGTCTGGTAGGGTGAAAAAGGCTGTTGCAAATGCAATTGAAAAAGAAGGCAAGTCCTGCTTGTACGGTCACAGTTTCATGTGAAATATTTAATTATTGATGCTCATGAAAACAGCTCTTCTATTTTAGTAAAGTTACTCTGCGGCCTGGAGGCTTCTCAGGGTGCTGTGGAGGAAGTTATCTCGTCTGCAGTAGGAGTCAAAGCAGACGCTTTAGGCAGCAGTGACGATATGGACCCAGAGAAGGAAGAGGAAAGTGAAATGAAAGTGGCCCGCAAAAAGAAAAATAAGAGAAGAAAAGGTGCACTTTTAATCCTTTTCTTATTGGTGATTTTTGTTATTGTATTGATTACTCATCGGTTTAAATCAGCAACAATAATCTTGACTTTGGTTTTGTTTTGTTTGACTTTTTGTCTTGTAGAGTGCAGCTGGAGCAGTGATGGGGAGGATTATCCAGTGGATATTTGGCTCGTGCTCTCCTCCTATATTAGGCCGGAGGATGTTTGTAGATTTTCTTTGATCTGCAGGAATTCGTGGACGGTCACTTGTACTGCAGCTTTTTGGACTAGACTCTACAGAAGGTGACTTATTTTAGGTATTCTTTATTGCTTCACGGACACCCACTTTTGATTTTACCACAGGGTTTTCCTGCATTCAAATTTAAGTGGTGGCCGCCTCCAGCTAATTTAGTGCCGCCCCAGCCTGATTTCACTCTACCCCCAGCTATATGGATGTTATTTTAACCCGTCCCGCAGCGCTCCTCCGTGAGAGCAGGTGGGTGGGGGGTTGCGCCCTCCATCCCGCAGCGCTCCTCTGTGAGAGCGGGGGTGGGGGCAGTGGCAGTTTTCCCATTAGCTATAGGTCGATGGCCGCCTGCGGCCTCCTTATGTTGAGGGGCCCCCTCGCCCTGACCGCCAGCACCCCTGTCAATGCCACAATGGACTTTTCCTTTAAAATGCCGATGCACAAACAGGAAGTGATTGGTAGTTATTCCACTCCAATCCAGTTGGTGCCAGTAATGCACCAAATTGTTGTTTGCCAAGTGCCATAAGAACACAAATAAGAAGAAGAAAAAGCAGCAGCAGAAGAAGAGAGGCGGGAGCGTTCGTAACAAACTCGAAGTGGTAGTCAAAACATTAAGCATGAATAGAATTATCCTTGTGGCTCCAATAAGAGAAAGAAGCAGCTTGCTTCAAAAAAGCTTTTATCTTCACTTCTGAAAGTGACGTCGTTTTTCAACGTAAACATCAAAAGGAAGCAGAAAGGAAAGACGATGGAAAATGTTTAAAGGGAGGGAAACATAGACCAAAATGGAAAATAGAAGAAAAAGAAAGGCAAAGACACAGGAGCACTGACATGATGAAGAAATATTGAAGGCACTGAAAGGGAGGGAAAGAAAGGGGAAAAAGAGGAGGCCTAATAAAAAGAGAAAATAACTTGTGTCAGAAGAGGGGAAAGTTTCACCAATTCAATTCAAAAATACTTTATTAATCCCAGAGGGAAATTGAAGTTTCAGCACACACAATTCTGAGATCAGACATACATACATAGGCATAAACACATGACAAGAATTGGTGACTGTGGTCTTTCGCAACCTGAATCGCGCTACCTTAATAGATCAAGAGGGTTTATATGAGGATAGAGTCAGGGGGAGGGAAAAAAAGGCACTTCAGAGTTACCCTCAACAGAGAGGGTAGCTTTGCTCTGCAAATAACACCTCAGACAGAAATGCACACAGACTTCAGACATTACGCAACATAAGTGTCCATTAGGTGGGGAGATAGGGTTGGGACTCTCCGCACTTCAGTGCGTGCAGCCACATGGGGCAGCGCTCATCACCTCCGTCTGGACAGGGGAGGGAGATAATGGGTTAGAGGGCACATTAACTCCTAGATACGGTTCCACAGCCTTCACCGGTCACAGTCCCACCCAGGCTGGTATAGGGAGAAAGTTTCCATAGCGACGGCAACATTCCACATTTTTTCTGAGGGGGGAGTTATCACTTCAGCCTCACAGGCTCCAAGCACACCAGATTCAGATAAAAATTGTTTTGGGGACAGACAGAGATAATTTCCTCTCTCCTTAGTGTTCTGTTAGTCTTCAACCCCTCTATATCCATTAATGGCGTAATTAATCCATCCCAATCCGTGCTGATCTGTCCACTCACTCCTTGATCGAATCCACCTTTTGTGCCAGAGTCTGAATCTCAGCCAAAGTTTCAAGCTTACGACTCATCTCGACAATTATATGAGTTTATGCATCCACAGCACGATTCCATCCCTGAGCTCCGGGATTGAGCCAATATTCCTCGAAAGCTTGTTAATTTTCCGGTAAGCCAGGAAACCGCTCAGGCCAAACAGCAGGAATCCCGACACCAACACCACGAATATCCATAGAGAGGCAGATCAGGTTCCACTGTTTCCAGGAGTCCATGATATGCCCAGCTGGCTCTGTCCCAGAGGGGCATCCGGGAGCCCCTTCTCCCGTTCTCACCGTTGAAAAAATTTTGTCAATCGCGTTGAGACCAACTGACCAGATCCATTTTTAATAATTTCCAGTTTCCAGAAAAAATACAGAAAGCGCGGTGCACAGAGCCTTGGGATGAGGAGGGAGAGGAGAAAAAAGCGTCTGTACTCTCCAAGAGCTGGAAGAGGAGTGAATCCAGGCAAAGATAAGATTGATGACAATTTAGTGTAAGGGGGCCCCATGTCTGTGTTCGCCTTGGGCCCCCAAATAGCTAAATCTGCCACTGGGTGGGGGTGGGGTGGTTGCACATGTTCTGCTGCTGTTTCTCACCAGTATCAGCTGATGGAGAGCTCTAGTTTTGCTGCTCCGCTCGTGTCAGCGGACACGGTAGGGTTGGGGAGGGGTGCGGTGCATGACACTTAGCCTGGCGGGTGGGCAAGCAAAGCCTGGCGGCCCACCAGGCTTATAAAGAGCTGGGGGAAACCCATGTAATATTTATGCATCTGATACAATTCAGATCACCTTCGAAACTCTCACACCCAGGGCCGTTTAAAGGCATTATGGGGGCCAAGGCTAAACGGAACCCCCCACCCCACATGTGCTTTTAAATGTAGCACTGGTGCAACATCTTTGAGTTACTGTTTCCCCAGAACTTTATTGAACAAAAGTAAGTTATGTGTAAGAAAAATGCTTTTTACTGGTGCACAGTGTGGTCATCTGGATGCAGTGGAGGAAAATAAAGGAACAAGCAAAGGCAGAACCGGTCCAAAGCTTAGGATCAAAAGTGCAGCTACGTGCAGATTGGCTAATGCTAAAGCTAACGGGTAGCAATCTCACGATCAAGTGGTGCACAGAAAAATATATGATGATTGTAAAACTAAGAAAGACTAAACTCTACAAGCGGATGAAAGGTCCCCACCATCCTGTTTATTCTGCATCCTGCAGTGCTACGGATGAGAACCGCCGCACGGCAAGCCGTTGTAGTATATAATTCACAAATGCTTCTATCTTTGAACATAATCTGAGCTGGATTATTGCCAACCCGTACATAATAGACATGACACCATTACATTGTTAGCAGCAGAAATTTAATGCTATTACCATTTCCATTATTACCATTTCCAATACAAATGCATGTTAATGAAATGCATTATATTTTACTGGATATATTTGTGTCATTTTGACTAAGATGAGTGTTATTAATACAAACCTAAAGTGTTACTGAAATGTAAATATTTAAAAATAGTTGTAACTATAAATATCTGAAGGGAAAAAGGGAACTAAACACCAATCTAATACATATTAATGAGCCTTTTATAATATTTAGCCTTTAAAAAGTGACACAGTTGAATGCACAGAGTATGCATGTGCTGGCGCATGGTTAGGATGGTATGGTACCGCCTCTGCCTCAATTTGAGCCAGGAAAAACCCTGTACCAGAATAAAATATTTTCATTTGGCTGTTTTCTTTGGTGCTGAGAAGTTTTCATTTTTAACTGTTTACGCAAAGACTATTCATTGAGTAAATCAATATCAGTATCAATAACTGTTTAAAAGACTTATTCAGTGAGTACATAATCAGGTTAACATCAGAATAATCACATGCATGTAAACAAAGTCAGTGATGAATGACTGCTGCTCTTGAGTGAATAGATTTTTGTTTAGGAACGAAGGAAAATTACAAACTTGTTAACTGAAACATTTAAACACAGAAAATGTTATTTAATCTTTTTTAACCTCTCGCCTGCCATCTTTTTTTTTAAGGCACTACAAGATTGATGTTGAACTGCCTTTTCGCCTCCAGCCTGACTGCATTGATAGGATGCGCTGTCTTCGGGCCTGTGTGATCCGCTCGCTCTTCCATTTGTATGAGCCATTCAGCTCCAGAGTATCAAAGATTCCTGCACTGCCAGAATCCACACCCACCACTTTGCTTAACTCCAAGGTATGACAACGTTGTTTACACTAATGTAGAGCAAACCTCTCTTGCGTTCAGTCATTTGAAATTGGAACAAATTTGTAATTGTCACATATTTTAACCCTTAAGGGTTGTGGCACTGGTGTCACAGCCTTTTTCAAACATCTGCAAATTGCTTCTTAAGTTATATATTCAAGTTTAACAACTCCAAGTGACATTCTATCAAAATAAATGGGTATGTATGTATGTGTGTATGTATATATATATACTGTATAATATGGATTGTTTGACTTCTTAATTTATTTAATTTTTGTTTATTTTGATGTATTTATTTCAATCTGTGTTTTATTTAAAAAGGGTTTGCATTCTTAAGGGTTAATTTAACAATTGTCAAAAATTTGGGATTTGTTTTTGTTTCCAAAATCATCTTTGAGATATTTGGTGTTAAAAGCAATGTCTGACTTTTTTCAGTTTTGCTTAAACACCAAGTTCACTGAGAAATCATTTTTAACTTTTTTGAAAATATGATTGATCACTCCTGAGTTTAACATGCAGGCTGAACGTTAAAGAAATCTACCCCTAATTGAGCTGCCTAGACAGGGAAACTCGGATGAGAAAAGCCACACAGATCTATGTCACGCTGTCACTTAGCATTCTCACTCATCTTGACTCACAACAGGCAATGCTGTTCTTGGTTTAGCGTCCAGGAAGTGGCAGAGAATGTCTCGGCTAGTAGTAGCTAACTGTTAGCATTAGCAACTCCACCACACAGCAGAACTCTTTCAGGCTTGTGTCATTTGTGGAGATAAAGCACGCGGCACTGGTGTGGGGTGTGATCTTCACACCCCACAAAAATAGCATAAGGTGATCAGTAAATAGTGTAAAGTAACCTGCTACACAGATACACAGCTAAGCATAAGAATGGTGTACGACATTCTGCTCAGTTTTATGGCTTTTTATCAGACCCAGAAACAGGAAATGGCTGCAGGCAGTGAAGCAGCAGGCAGAAAACTCCGAAGCAACCAGTGACTCCGCCTCCTAGCCAGTCAGCGGCCACAGTCGCGATTCCGGCCCGACTCAGCCTCGCCAGGAACTTCCACAAAGCAGGGACTAAAAATTGGGAAAAAGTAGAGGGAAAATACCAAATTGTGCCCTTGGAAAACGTGGTCGGGCTGAGCTGCACCAGTCAGAGTTACTGAGTAGTGCTCCTGGAAAACTAGCTTTATACTAGCGACCACTGCTAATGTGTTAATAAAACAAGTGAACTTGGTCTTTAAAAAATCTGAACGTTAAAAATGTTTTATTTATTTTTCCATTAATTAAGTTAAATATATTTTGTAAAGTCAAACTCAGATTTGTGTTATTAAAACTATTTTCTAGCTGCTTTTTTAAAAGTAGGAAACTATTTAAACATGTCCGTGTCGTGTTACAGTGTTTACTCTTCTGGGTCAAAAAGCTGTCCGGCACTTGCCCAGAAACGATGTGGGAGTTCAACTTCAAATTCATAAAGGAGGTAACTTCTTACCTTGTTTTTCATGTTGTAGCTTTGCTCTACACAAACCAGGCGTGTTGATGTTTGATGAAATGTGTGGATCTCTGCTGCAGCAGGGGCACAGCAAAAATGGTTGTTCCAAGTTGCTGCGCTTACCCAAACAGTATGAGGATGTTCACATGAATCCAGACTCTGACTGCTACGTGCTTCAGGTCACTACTCTCAACTACATCTTCACCCCTGTAGTCATGGGCATGACACTAACCCTGGTAAGTAGTTTATCGCAGAAAAAACACCCAGTTGCCCTCCTCTAAATCTTTATTGGTCTTTTATTTCAAGTTCACAATCAACGTGAGCACAGACATGCGTCACCACCGTGTACGCCTGGTGTTCCAGGACTCGCCCCTTCAGCGAGGGAAGAGAAGAGGGGATCAAGGTGGAACGCAAGTTGTGTTGGATCCTGTACACAGTGTGAAGCTAATGGACTGGTGGCATCCCCAGTACCCCTCTTTGCCTTTTGTGTAAAGATGTCTCCCGAGTGTCTAAGGCAGCAGACCATGGACAAGGACTTCGTCTCGTCAAACTCATTAAACAGGACAAAGATCACATTCAGTGACACAAACTTTGCACAAATACCTGATTGTACTTTGTTTAAAACAGATTATGGCCAAATAAAAATTTGACGTCATACATCAGACATATGGCAGAAAAATTTGTGTTTTGGGTTAATGAGGCTCTGTCCATTAATATTTTAAACAAACAGCCCATTTTCCTGTTGAAACTAAAGGAATGCTTTATCCAGAAGACTTTTTCAGGCTCAGTGAGTAGTATTTTTTTATGCTCTTATATAAAATTTACTACAGTAATTTGATCTTGGTTTTTAATGTGACAAGCAAAATCTAAATAGGGTTGAAAAAATTGGGGTGTATGTATAATTTAAACCTCTTCTGGTGACGCGAATAACAATGCTTCTCTGTGCAGACGAGGCCAAAGATGTTTTACTTCCTGCGTCTTCTGCAGATTTGGGCAGTTTTTAAGCATGTGATAACTGATTATTTCTTGATATTGAGTTATTTTACATATGCATAGCTAATCTCTTTCTCTGAAGTCTGATGTATTCTGTGACATGAGTGATGATGGGTTACAGGGTTGCCTTTCATGCTGGCTTGTTAATTCTTCAGACAGTTTTAACTGAGTTACACAGATAATGTCAAAGTCTTCAGATTAGCAGAATACACATTTTGTTTAAAGTGTTCTTGTTAATAAATAGGAACAGCGATTACTTTTAGGTGGTGATAAAAAGTTGTTGAATTTGATCAACTCAAACAATTTCTCAAGTCACCTGATCTACCACAGTAAAAATACATGCACATTGAAAAACTGGTACAAGTATTTTTTTCAGTTGCAATAAAGGTGATTTCAATCAAAACAAAGTTGATTGTTGCTGTATTTTAGCTCCTCCCTATGGACACTACAGGTATTACATGCACAAGCCGAAATTCATGCATCATCTTGCATAAGGTGATCTGTGTTTTTTCTTTTACTACATTTAATGTTGAAGACTAGAAATTTTTGACAAGTTAAACAAAAGTTTAATATTCTCATCAGTGCTTATATTGCAGTCCAACAGCCAAGAGGGATACATTTATGAAGTTCTTTGGACAAAATCCTCCTCACATGAAGCTATTTCAACACAAATTATTATTTTTTTTTTACATTTTCAGTACCTTCCAGAATGAGCCATTTCAGGGCTCTGTAAATTTAAGAAAACCAACCGAAGCTGTCCACGAGTACCCATTCCCTACTCGGGCTGCTATAAGCTGAGAGGCTCATTTATCTGGGAGGGACTCAATAGAGGGGTGAGCTTGGAGTTGAGCATTGCTCCTCCTCCAGCAGCAGCTTTCTCTTGCATGTGAGGTGGTTCTACAATAATTTCTGCAATTGTGACATCACAAATGGGGACTTTATAGAATGGTTTGTTTTAGACAAATAATTCCTAAAACAAAAGATGGATAAATTAGTTTTTTCATGTTTGAAGTGTTAGAGGCAGTAGAGACCAACATGGCAACACAAAATGATGCAAATGAGGAGTTATGTATAATTTGTATGTGCCCTTTAAAATCAGTGATGACAACTGTTGCATTAAAGTTCCGAAAAAGCATCATAACTTTATGTCCATCTTTCCTAAACATCTGGTAGTGTTATCTACAAGGGCCCTTAGGACTAAGGCAAAAAAAAAAAAAAAAAAAAAAAATTAACTTCCCAGTCACAGGTGCATCCTCCAAGTGCGAGATTGACCAAGATCAATTGGCTGATGTTCACTAACTGTTTGAAGAAGAGGATCCACAAACCAAAATGTGAGCAGGTTAGTGGCCATCATGAGGAGGAACACAGCTGTTGTGGCTGTTTTCTTCCTTCTGCTTTGAAAGTGGGAATGAATAAAGTAAAAAATGACCAGTATGTTTTTTTTTCCCTGCATTGCTCAGATAAAAATCAAATCATTCAACCCATCAAGCAACTCAAAACAAGCAGCAGCATCAGGCATCATCATTGGTCTTAAATACCACGGGTCCTCGAGGAAGACGATAAAACTACAATTCCCACAATCTTTTTACGGACTTTCCGCTGGTGGCGCAGGTGACCGCTCTGAGTGACGCTGTGAGTTGTGACAACGTCTAGAGACCGTCAAAACGAAAACAAACTAGCTAACGAAGCGCGCGAGTCTCCACGCGCCAGCTGTCCGTGTGAGGGAAATGCGGTGAAACTTTCAAGTCCCTCGCCTTATTTTGGCATTTTTGCCACGATTTCGCTCTTTTTATTTTTTAAGTTCCTGTTTGATAGCTGTTGGCGGTTCTGGTTGGGCTCAGGGAAGCGGACACGCACTTTCCCCTCAGCCTGACTCGTCGTGTCTGACCTTCACAGCGGGTAAGTTATATTTCAGCAGCAACACCGCTGCGCGCTGAAGCACCTCCACCTCGGGGAGCAGCGCCAGAGTGCGCGTTTGTCGCTGTCATGCAGCATGCTGTGGTTTAAAAACGCAATTTAACAATTGTACATTTTCTTTATTCTTTAAAGTTTTTCATCACTAATCAGCACATTTGAGGGCTTCTGGGATCTCATCCATGTACTTTAGCCCATTATAATTTGGTAATGTGTTCAGTTTGAATATTTGTAGCGAAATAAGTGCATTTTGCCTCCATCCCCGCACAAATAATAATAATAATGAAAATAAAAATGTTCATGTTTTTATCACTTTAAAGACTGTTTTAGTATATAACAAAAGTCAACAGGGTTTTGTTGTGTGTAAATTTTGACTGAACAACGTAATACTCAATGCACCATGATGTTTCCACTTTTTAATGTGGTCTGCCAGCCTGGAAGGATCTGCCCTTCTTGCCATTTATGAGCTGCAACCAGCAGACCAGTATCAGTAACAACACCTCAGGCCTGGGGTATGCTGCTATGTATAAGCTGTGCCTGTAAACTGTACAGTCTGTAATGCTCTGCTGCTTATTCAAGCACTTTGCTTGATGGAGCTGCATGGTGCCAACACAGAAATAACGAAAGCGCTGTTAGCCATTTACACTCCTTTGTGGGGTCAGTTTACATATGTTCAATTGGAGTGTGTGTGTGTGTGTGTGTGTGTGTGTGTGTGTGTGTGTGCAGAATGAACACCTTGTCATCTTTGTTGCTTTCCAGGAATGAAGACGTCATTCTTGTAATGTCGTTTTTTAAGAGAGATGCACCCAAAACATCGCTTGGTGATTATGGCCCTGTATCACAGTTGGGTGTAAAGCAAAAGTCCTTATAAATAAGCTGGCATGGTATGGTAATTGGTGACAAGTCGTTCTGAAACAGAAAATTCAGGAAGGTTGTTCTTTCAGCTTATCGGAGAACCATCGCCATGCAGCAGAAGGAAATGTGCCATTTTCCCTGCTCCGTGACCTCCCCGCTGCTAATCGTTAATTCATTCCAGCAATAACAGCGCTTCCATGTGAACGTTTTTTCTTTCAGGAAAATAACTTTCTAGGTAATTGGAAAAAAATTTAAAAAGCTTTCTGTAAGTTAGAATCTTTGGGAGGAATGGAAATAATCGTTGGCAGGTTAAAGCTGAACAAGAATCAAACCAGAATTGGTGCATCCACCCTCAAAACAGAAATCGATGAACTCATGTCCAGGCAGACGAAAGTTAGAACAACCTCCACATAAATAAATATACTTTTGTGAGCTTTATGTTAACGCTGTGGTGATAGTGATTGTCTCCGCTGTCTTGCCCCTCTTACATCACAACGTCACGTGACAGATAATTGGCTAGAATTTTGTTGAAGCTGCCTTTTTGCACGGCTAAAGACAAATTAGAACATCTGAGAGTTATTCAAACACTGAAAAGTGTGATCAACTTTATTTTTTCACCAAATAGAGACATGTTTATGCTTTTAAAACCGCTTAAAAGATGGACTTTAATATTGAAGTCAGTCAGATCTAACGTTATTAACCTTTCAAAAAACCAGTTTTATGATTGAATGCTTAGTTGTGAATTAATTCTCAGTGGAAATTGTCATAAATCCTGCAGGCTGACACATGATTATGTGCAGTCACCTAACATCCCATCAGCATACTGTCTTTTAGAGCATGACCTCCGACCTCCATCATCAGACTTGCTGTTCTGCGGCGAGAACAATAAGGGTCAAATGTCTCTGCAAGCGTGCTGGGAAGTTCCGAGTACACCTGCATGAGCAAACAACTTTTTATTTTCGAATCTGTGTACATGTTCATCACGACCTCTCCACGTTTATTCTCGATGTGCTTCTGAGAATTCTCCCTTGTGACATCGCTGTTAGCTGTAGCAGCGGTGTTGATGTTGGGTTATGAAACACTATGATGGCAGCTTAGAAAGACAGACACCAGAAATAGAAAATGTAGAGCTAGCCAGTCAAGTAAACAAAGCTTCTGATTATTTCTGTCTCCTAATTTTGATTGGCATGGTTTACTGCTGCACAGGAACCCAGGTGTAGTTTATTAAACGATAAGAAGTGTATTAAAAATAACTAGCAGATGAGTAGAGATTTCTACCTACCGTTTAAAAAAATCTTTTCCACTAACTCTTTGCTGGGAGTTATGCAAGATCCTTGAGGTTAGCGGACCTCACTTTGTTGCACATGCTTTTATCTGTGTGGGCTTGATGAGCGTGCATAGGATCGGGTTTCTTTTAGCTGTAAAACAGAGGATTTTATGCATAACTGGTTGCATTAGAGTAATTTGAAACTTCTGTCCGGCTGTCTGACTCTTCACTTGGTCCATGAATGAAAACATTTATGTTGTGTAACCAGATAATAACGATAGCTGTGCTCTGCTGCAGCTCTGGCACATACAGTCTAGCTGTGACTATGCAGTAAAACGGTTCTACACAGTCTTTTACTTTAATCAGGTGCTTTTACATAATGTTTTTAAGAAGGACTGAGATTTAAAAGTCATCTTAACAAAGTCATTTAGAGATTATTAGATGTAATTTCTCAACCAAACTGGTATGGCAGCATGATCAAAATGTGAAAAATATCTTCTCATTTTAAATCGGATCAGATTAGAGGTTGACTTTCTGAAATCACAGCGAGGTTTAAATAACTTTCAAAGTTTTTATGATTTACATTTCATTCAGGGCTGTGCTACATTTTGTGAAATCCCGACAAGACTGTGTGAAAATGCAAGGTGTGTTTGACAGTTGACGTTCAGGACGAGACAGAGCCACTTTTGAAGCTATTTAGCCTACAGTCGAGCGATTAAACAGATTTATCGACCACACGTGGTGGTGGATATCTTTTTTCTGCATATGAATTTGTCTCACGGATGGGAGATTAGAAGTTTCCACTTTAAAGAGACAATTTTTAGTTTTTAACCTTTAATCTTTTGAAATATCCATCAAAATGCCTAATTTTTACGTCTCCATCTGCGTCATTACGGAGAGATGCAATTTCATTATGTGTTGGTGCAAGGGCTCTCCGACTGGCACGCAGAGGGTGGCAGAGACATGCCCAAATATTTAACTATACTTCGAAAGTGACAGAAACTGCAAGCTTGTGATTGGTCAGGATGCTGCTTCTTGTAAATTCATCGACAGCACCACCGTTGCCCCCTAAAAAAATTAAGAAAATATTTAGCGACAGACGGAACAGATTGAAGAGTGCATCACGGAAAAAGTCTGAAAATATGAACCTTTTTTCACTTGTGAGTACAAAGATATACAGCAAGCATTTTATTCACGGACAGAAATGACGAGAAACATAGGTTTACAGGTGCCGATCGCATGAAGAGGTGGATGGGAGAGATATTTGTTTGTGTTCAAAAGTCACTGAAATACATTAAAACAGTGTAAACACCATAGTAGATGCACTTTCGTGGACCGGATACGTGACCGCAATGGTGGCAGGATACCTCAGAATAGCGCTACGCCCTCTGTTGTCCTGGCGGGGAATTGTTTTGCAACAATCCCCAGCTGACGGTGAAGTCAAAGAGCAAAACATCTCTGTTGGTGCTTGTGCATCTCTTCCTCGCGGAGCTGATGGAGAAATACAAATTAGGCTTGAGTCTCAGGACAATGCCATGTTTCCTTCTACGGGAGCCTGTGAGGACAAAACGCATTTACTGAATTTTAACTGTTAAAGTTTTGCCATTCATAAACGTTGTTGTTTTACACATTTACCTCTTCGCTCATTGCCAGTGATGAAAGAGGGTCGTATGTGCTTGTCAGTTTGCTGGAGTCTTCACTCCCAGGTATTTTTGACCCTAATGGCCATCTGTTGGTAAGGTCTTACTTGAATACAAAAATTAGGGATGTCCCAATGCAACTTTTTCACTTCCGATATGATACAGATATTGCAGCCTTTATTATTTATCGATACCAATATCAATCCGATACAATATCAGCAACAATCATACATACTTTTACCTAGTTCGTTCGTAGTCTGAAAAGTAGGGATGGACAATAAATCGGCAGCAATATCGGTATCAGCCGATGTTAGTTATATTTTAACATATCGGTATCAGTTCGATAAATAAAACTGGGCCGATATTAACAACCGATAATTTTTCCATCCCATCTCCATTTGCTTGCCTGTTTCAGAGGGTGAGGGGGGTGATGTGTATTTTAGTCATGTGAAAGTGGATGAAATCATCTCAGAACCGTAAATGTGTGTGTTGTGTTTCCATAATAATGTAAATTCAGCTTTAATAATTTTCATTCTATTCCAAATCTGCTGATTTTAGAAGCATTAATGGCAGTATATCGGTTATCGACCATAATAGTGATCTCAATATCGGAGATCGGTATCGGCCCAAAAAATGTCATATCTGTGCATCACTAGTGGAAAGTATGAAAGGCTTGATATTACGCAATCGGAGAACAAGATCCAGTAACATTAAGTATGAAAAAATGACAATTCTTTTTAACCATTGGTTGCAAAAACGTGAACCTTAACTTACTGCTTATATCGGAGATTTTTGATGCAGTCCGATATAATCCGATACAGTGTTTTTGGGCTGATATCGAATTACTTTCGATGAGAAACTTGAGAATGGGACATCCCTCACAATAATACAGCTTTCTTGCAATGATTTAGGTATGTACTGCCTCCTATCGTCAAGGAAAATACACTCAGTCAGTTAAAATTGGGTTTTTTATTTTTATTTTTTTGCAAAACTATGTATGTATACATAGGACTGGGCGATTTGGCCTAAAATCAATATCACGATGTATTGAGGATGTCACCTCGATAATGAAAAATGGACGATAACTACACGTATGTGCAGAAACAAAAGTTGTCCACTAGATGGGGCTGTCACATGTATTACATTGAGCCTTATTTTTAAGTGACTCAAGGTGGTGCAGCTTCTTAGAGGGACATGAACGTTGCCAACCTACACACATCTTTTCATTTTTTCATTATCAAATTTATTGACATGAGAAAAATAATCTTGATAAGAGTCAGAAATTTTGATAATGATACATTTTCAATTTATTGCCCAGCACTACGTATTTTACATATCATTAGAAAGCAAGGAATTTTGTGATTCTGGTGATAAATGGCAATCAAGGGTACAAGCACAAATCAACGCTTTCGTCAAACCACCCCAAAATTCTAAATGATGTCTAACTCACTGTTTGAAACCTCATATCAATGGCAGAATAGTCATCTTGAACAAATCAGTCTTTTTTACATTCAAAAGGGTCCAAAAAAGTACTCTAATAAAATAATTAGTCCAAAACAACTCTTGTGTCCAAAGTCCAAAACGTTTTACTTCTGAAAATATTAAAAATTTTCTTCTTTCTCACTAACGTTGACATTGTTAACAGCACTATATTAGCTTCAAACGTTTGATTGACATCCCGTCTGATCCAGCAAGTCAAGGGTTACCCCCCTGCTATTGGTTGATAGGTCAGAATACTGCTGCCTATTCTCTTGTGTAGCTTGAACCAGTTGCAGCACAATTAGCTAATGATATTCAAAACAACGAAATCTCACAATGATCCCTCGTGGTCTGCTTCTGCAAACTTAGTAAAGAAGATTGTGATTGTTGGAGCTCAGGGTGCTGCAGGACCAGTGTGCCTAAAAGTCACCTGTGAAAACATATCTTCCTTTCTTTGGCTGACAAATATCTCTTGGATAATTTTTATTGATTGCTTATGATCTTGTTTGAAATAAATGAATAAAAATAACCCAGTGTGTTTTAAGGGCCTTTCTTAGCCATCACGCAGCTACGTGTGTTTACTATCAGCAGGGTCAGAGGTCAGAGCAGTGGTGATTGTTGACAGGTTTCTAGTCACACTGCTTGATTTGTTTTCACCTCAGCTGAGCTTTTGTTGCTGAAAGTGATGGGATTAATTTTTTTCTTCAAGTAAACAGACGCAGGTTGTCATGTGCGCAGAGATTCACGCACAAGCGCTTGGAGCAGCATGTCGGTTTGGTTCGGTGGATGTACTCTAGTGTGAAAGAGCATCAGGTGTGTGTAAACACAGCTTCGTCTGTTTGCCATATGGACAGATCTTCCGTGACATGGATGCTTGTCTGGCTGCTTTGTGGTTAGACCCAGAAACTGTATAAAAGGGAATCGTCTCCGTGTTGTCCTGGATTTCCCTCTGGAACATTTCTGTAAAAAAAAAAAAAAAAAAAAGACAAACTAAGAAATCAAGCTAACAACGCTCGGACTTTTTGGTGAAAACCAGTAGAATGACATCGCAGTGTGTGTTGTGTGACATGACCCATGATCGATTAGAGGTGAGTGTGGGTGGGCCATTTCAGGACATGTGCTGAATGTGTGACTCCACTTCCTCATCTCATCTCTGCTCCACAGTTTCATATCCTCTTTTGAGACAGACAGTAGTGACAGTCTCTCTTCTGTTTCTTTTTCTGAGTAGGAATGTTGTTTCAGATGCTTCTGTGAACTACACTCCTGTCACTTCCCAGCTGATGATGGTTGTTTGATTTGTACAAACTGAAGGGCTTGTTTGTAATTCTTGGATGAAAACATTTTAACTTTCAGTGTATCATGCATTTATTAGTTATAGGGTATTTAAAAATATGTTCCTACATCACATCTGCTTATTTGTCTTTGTAAAAATTCTTCAAGCAAAAACAATTAAAAATCAGTCTAACTCAAAGTATCATTTTTCATTGAAAGGTGTTTTTAAAATCAAAGATTTGTGCCTGAAGATTTCACACACACGGTTGAAACTGAGATAAATTACGGTTCACTTTGTCACACAAGTTAAATTGATGATGCGTGACATGACAGTTGTGCATGCGTAACTGATTACAGTCTGCTAGTATTCCATTTGAACATGATTTATAATGTTTTCTACTGAAATGCCAGAATTCTCAGACTGATGTTTGCCCAAAAATATAATGGTACAGTTTTTATTTTAAATTGTACAATATTTAGTTCACCTTAACCTGCAGCATAACATTACACCCCAGTTTTGTAGAGGACAGTTTTGCACTGGTTTTCCCATTTTTCTATTTCTAATGAGTATGATTTATTCTCACAAAGAATTGGATTTAGTCTCTTATTTATTTATTTATTTTTTATTTTTTTAAAGCTCTTAAAGAGACAATGTGTAGTTTTTAACCAATAGTTTCTGGAAATGTCCTTCAAAATGTTGTTGAAAATCAATGAAATAATTCCCAGTTATTGTAAAATATTGGCAGCTTTGTAACATCTAAACATAAAAATCAGGTCTAAAATACACGGGAGTGGGTCTAAGTCTCTGGGTGACGCCATATTTGATGCCATGTTTCCTTCTATGGGAGCCCATGAGGACAAAATGCATTTACTGATTTGTAACAAACTGTTACAAAACTTTCATCGTTCTTAAATGTTGTTTTACACATTGACCTCTTCACTTGTTGCCTCTAATGAAAGGGAGTCTAATGTGATCGTTATTTAGCTAAATTTTGCACGCCCCAGGGCTTTTTGACCTTAATGGGCATCCGTTGGTAAGGTCTTACTCCAACACAAAAATACTGCTTGCTTGAAGTGATTTATGTGTCAACTGCCCCCTATCGGCAGGAAAAATACACACTGTCACTTTAAAGTCCCCTCACATATTTTCCATATAACATGGTCTCTCTCTTCTTCTGGCAGCTGTGCCACCAAGGGGGTGTCAATGGAGCAATGGCCACTCCTATAAACCATGCCCGGTTGCATGATCTTGTTTTCATAAAAACACATGCAAGGGAATTGAGGTGAAGAAAGGAAAAACGTATGAGTTGTAACATTATTTATTCCTATACCATAATGGTTTTATCATCCTTTAGACCTACAACAGATGATGATTCATTAACTCTCATATTGCAGGATTTTTTGAAAAGCTCGTTTGAGACAACATCAAAATGTTCCAATTTTTGCTTTAGTGATTCCAATTAGAAAGCTGTAAGGAGGTGCCCCAGGTCTTATGTGTGTGTATGTTTCAGTAATGCTCATGCATTGTTGGTTTACATACTGTCCTAGAGTGTTTCCACACACCCTGAGTTATAGACAATATATGTGAAGGCACCTGGTGAACTGTGTGGGCAGGTAAAGGTGATAAAAATGACATCACACAGTCCTCATAGTGAAGGTTGACCATAACTTGGGCCTGTTTCAGAGCAGTGATTAAATTTGACTGCTTCTTTTTCACCTTACCATGAAACGTCTTTTGCAACCTCTACTTCCTGTCTATTAACTAGGATTCAAGACTACAGAACTTTTATATTTCTGATCAAATCTGACACGTGTCCTTCAAAAAGCTTATGCAGGTCTCACTTTATAGAGCACTCCACTGACTTTCACCAATTTCCTGGAGACTTCATGAGTCATAAAAAGTAACCTTGTCCTTACTTTCACCTTAAAGCTAGTCCGAGTGGTGCTACAGGAGGAGTGCTTTGTGTCAAGTGTGTCGTAGTGTGATTATGTAAACAACAAGGAAGACACACTACTATCCTCCATGCTTCTTAAACTCTGAAAATGTTTTGGTCATTAACATTTATTCCTCCTCCCTTTCTCTCGAGTCAGCAATCTTTTCATTTTTCACAATTCAAAGGGTCAGAGGAAACTGCACATTATTCAGTTGTGGAGAATAGGGTTAGGGTTAGAAGAGAGAGAGAGATAAACACTGAATGATAAGTGGAGAAGGAGAAGGCCCAAGACAGGAAGTGAAACGTTTTCTGAATCATTTGGCGTGTAACTCTTAAAGTGCGATTAATTTTGTTTTCTTTATCTCTGATCTTATCTCCAAAATTCCTTCCATTTCTTTGTCCTCTGTAGATTCACTCAAAAAAAAGGAAAGAAAAAAATGTTGCGTTGCTGGTTTGTAGGTTTGTGTACCAACACAAACACCTGCAGTGGTATTCACTCAGTACTATTAGATATTTTTTATTTTTTTAACAGAAAGGGACCAACAAACAACCAGTGATGTAATGCATTAAGATATAGGAACATCCAACACACTTTACTGGTGACCTAGTACTTATGACTTTGAAGGTATACTCATTTTGTTGCATCTTTTAGGTTATGCTAAAAAATACCTCAAATCTCATTGTTGTTGAACTTGGAGGATATATTTTTCATGGTTTACTAAGTATTTCATTCCGAATGCAGTAAGAGTGCATAACTCCATAGTTTAACTGGTACTGGCATTATCCTGTTAAACAATACCATCAATGCAATATTCAGTATTGATATTATATATATATATATATATATATATATATATATATATATATATATATATATATATATATTATCCCACCATGGGATAAAAAAATTCCTATTCTATTCTTTTTTTGATATTTCTACTTTCTGCCAGAATCTACTCAGTTCTAGCAAGGTATAGCCTAGAGATCTAGAAGGTCTGTAGCAGAAGCAAAAGATCTTGATCTGCAGTTTGGTCTTGACACACTCCATTGTTGACGCAGCATTGGTCTGAGCAGGTTTGTGTCTTGCCAATCACAGCACTGTGCTGATTTGGTGGGTGGGATTAGCACCATTGCTGCATTGGAGCAAACCAACAAAGGTGGCTGAGGCTTGTTTGAAATTACTTTGGCATTACCTTTGGCCCATTTAGGCTTGTGCTTTTCTTGGAGTCAAGAGCAAATAGAGGTACTTAAGTACTTTATTTAGAAAAAATAATGTATTTCTGTCTTCTTTGACGGTCTATGGGTTGCAGCCAAACTATATATTCACATATGGCTTGCCAGGCTAGCAAGGTACAGCTATGGTCAAAAAAAGATTTTTATTTTTGCCTGAGCTTTAATGATGGCAGTTTACATAAACTCTAGACCAGACATGTTCAAAGTGCGGCCCAGGGGCCAAACACAACTATTTTGGCCCTCACCTTGAAAAGTTTGGACATTCCTGCTCTAGACTGCATTTCATCTGACCATGCTTCATGACAATCAATTGCAACGTCCCTTTTTATCATGATTAAGAAATGAATCCCCCTCCCCCCATAACATTTTAACAGCATTTGTGAAAAAAGCCTCAGAGAGACTAAGAAAACCCCAAAACACCACCAGATGTGCCATCATGACACCATCACTGCAGAGCTGCCCAGGAATGATAGCTGGCAGGTGTGGGTACAGCTGCAGCATAGTGAGAAGATTTTTGTAGGATGCCTTGGTGGCAAGGAAGCCTCTTCTGTCAATGAAAAACATCAGCAATAGAGGGATACTCTGCAGGACTGCTGAGGACTGAGAAAAGTCATTTTCTCTGATTAATTCCAATTCGGATTATCAGAAGCATCTGATTAAAGGAGTGTCAGAAGAAGAATAGGTGAGAGATCTTATCAGTCAATGTCAACTAATATTGGGCAATGTGTAAAAAGTTTCCAAGCGATTATGTCTGTTCAACAAATGGCAATATACGCACAGGTGGCGTTCAGATGTTCTGTGGGCCTGGCACACACCAATGAGGCTCCAGCAATCACAATTGCAATTAGTCAAGCTACATGCGAGAGTAGTGGATGGGACTTCTGACCTGTCATCCAATAGTTGAAGCTTTCGCCTCAGCAAAGAGGTTGAGGTGATGAGGATGTAACCCATCACCTGTTGGAGCAGGTAAGATGTTGATCAAACGTTTGAAGCTAATATGAGGACTCTAATGGAAGGTTTGCTGGTAAAGAGACACATCTGAAGGAAATGTTGATCTTCAGCTGTTACGTTTGGAGCTTCTTAGCCAAGGGAATGAATGCATCAGAATTTAACTAACGTCAGGACGTTAACCAGGAGTTGATTGAAAGAATGTCAGGGTGATTTGCAAAGGTTTCAAAAAGGACCGAAGATGGATTTTGCTTAAATTTATTGTATTACTCAATAAAAGCCTTTTTAACTTGTGAAAGGCTTTTATTAAACTTCAGTATGCCATGCAAAACATTAGGAAAGAAAATGACTCACAAACACTGAAGCAGCCAACTTAGTTAAAACCAAAAACATTTGGCCTCATTTATGTTTTCTTTACTTATAATGGATTTAAACTCATATTTGTGGATGAAACACTGAACTGTCAACTGACAACTATTTTACATGTGTTTATGAGCTTGTGTACTTGTTTTCATAACAGAAATATGTCTGTTTTAGATGGAGGGCTGCCCAAATGATCACAACCTTTTATTGTTGTGTAATTATTTTGTCCCTTGTGTGCAGCACATAGAAAACAAAAACATTTAGAGTAATAGACGGATTTTAAAATGGACAAAATGGTAGAAGTTGTCTGATGTCTGTGTGTGCATCCTTAGGTTAGCACAGTGGAGTCGGACTCCACTCTGAAACATCAACACTGTTGTTTAACACTCTACAGAGCTACAATGATAATCTATAAATGGGCTGTTTGTTTACAGCATCATGGCAACCATGATTGTTGTAAACCTACAAATCCTTGCCTGCCTCACAGAAAGAAGTGTTTGACTGATGTGTATGTTAATTTGTTAGACTTATTTGGCACAGCATTGTTAAGGGGTACAAGACTCTTTTGACTGGCCAGTCTGGACAGGAACTCCTCTGACTCGACCAATGAACTGATGACCTTCACGGGTCCGGCCCCTGGACCAAAATAACCCAGCAAATACACTTGAGGCACCATGAGAACTGGAGCTAACCCACTGCTGAATTCTTTGTGTACAAACAAGGGATTCTTGTCAGTTCGCTGCAGCTGAAGCATGCTGTTTTCTGTTCTCCTCTGTTGTGACAAGACCAGCCATCCTAGTGGTTTGTGTTTTTAGTATTCAGGGATACGGGATGGCGAGACTGTAGATGGAGGAATACTAAAAGATGGGCTGCATTCAATAGCAAAGCAGCTCGCTTTGCGTCCAGGGATTTCATTTCATGTGGTGCATGTATAATGATTAAATTGGTCATCCGTGTCCACGTTACGTGGAGTATACACTGATTTATTTTTGGCCCATTTTGAGCCAATTTTCCACTCATGCAGCAATCTGTGAGGATGGGCTGAGTTTGTGTCATGTGTAGGGATGGTTACCGAATTCGGTACTTTTTAAGGCACCGACCGAATTCCACAGTACCGACCGAGCACCGATTCACGTCATTTCAAACTGTGCCTCATTTCGGTACCCGTCCTTCATAACGAGAACTTGCCAAGACAGCTGCGCATGCGCAAGAGCGTTATGTCGTCGCTCGCTGCGAGCCAGTTGTAAACAGAGCAGCATGGTAGAAAGAACGCACGCTAAAGCTTGGGTCCACTTCACTAAATGTGATGGGTAACTGGGTGATGATGAAACCAGCGACAACAATCTAAGTGAGACATCCTCACCTTAATCTGCTCCGGTAGGTAAATAAAATGTTTAAGATAAGGTTAGCTTGAGATGTTAGCTTCCGTTTCGCTAATGGTGCGTTCGCTTTCTTCTCGGAACTCCGAATTTCCGACTAGAAGAACATGAACGCGCTCTAAAGTTTGGCTTCACGTTACTAAATGTGATGGGTGATTGGGTGAAGATGAAACCAGTGACAACGATCTAAGTGTGCGGCATCATCGTTTTAATCTGCTCCAGCAGTTAAATAAACTGTTAAAGATAACGTTAGCTTGATATGTTAGCTTCCATTACCAGCATTGTTATCAGCTAATGGTGCGTTCGCTTACTCCTTGGAAATTCTAACTTCCCAGTAGGAAAAATCAAATGAAAAAAGACGGCAAAAGGAATGAAGATACGCAGTAAATTTAGTTTACAGTAAAGATGTTTGCTTCAGTTTAATTATCCGCTTGTAAAACTACAAGGACGATGTTAAAATACAAACAGTTGTATGTTATTTATCGTGATATTTATCAAATATGGTTATATATTGAGAAAAATATATATTTAATTATAAAAGAGAATTAAAATAATAAACACTCAAAAGTACCGAAAATTGGTACCGTTAAGTACCGGTATCGATTCCTAGGTACCGGGAATTAGTACCGAATCGATTCAAATGTCAAAGGTACTCATCCCTAGTCGTGTGTGTGGTGGAGACATAAAGTGATTTACACCTCTCGATTGGCAGTCATGTTAACCACACACACAGCAGATGCACCAACACATCTTTTTACACTTTCCTTCACCCACAATGGCAAGGATCATCAAGAAAGTGTGGTTTTGTGTTTTATGTCAAATAAAAACTGATCCCCTTACTTCCCACATGTAATTTATTCTTTTTCTACCTCCTTACCACATAAATATCTGCATGTCTTCTTACAACTATGGCAAGCCTCAAGAACAGCAGACACCATTCACAACACAACATCTCCTCTCTTTTGAGTTTCCAGATTCAAAGATCCAACATGTTGCATAAAAAACACAATTTGGGCACATTTGTAAGTAGATCACTACCATACGTACAGTGTGATTAGTCGGGTCAGTGTCAGAACATGACGTAGTTGTAGAGTTTGAGATGGAGCTGAATACGACTAGAAATAGTTGCACAGTGCAGATTCCAATTCTGGTAATGAAGAAAATGGAAATAGCCAAATCTGGCTACATGTTTTAAGTTCAAAGATGGTTGACATTCAGTATTTTTTGCTTCTTTAGATTTTATTGCAGGCAGTAGGCAAATATTAGCGCTTCATTAAAACTTTAGGATGAATTGACTTAGTTTGGTGAAATGTTTGCACAATAATGAGCATAAGATCCTACAATTCAAAATGGAATCCTGTTGATTTAACATAAAAACAATTGTTTTTTTATAGCACTGATCAACTTTAATTTATAAAAATATTTTTTATTTGGGATAAAATCAGACATTAAATATTTTCAATATTTTGACTGATATTTCCAGAGATTAATGGTAAAAACTACATCAAACTCTTCTAGTTGCTTCAACAACAAAACACCATATTTTATTTACAGTTTTCTCAATTGTTTACACACATTTTCTGGTACTTGAGACACAATGACCACAACATGTAACCAGTTCACCAACCCCCTTAACCAATTCTGCTAAACTACAAGCACAATTCCTGCTTTGCATTCAAATTTCAAATCTAAAACACTTTTTTCAAAACACTACACACAATTCTCTGCTGTTGGCACACTTTTCATGCAGAAAATATCTTGTTTTCACAAGGAACACACTGCTATTCAAATATGCACACTGACTCATCACAAGGGCAAACACCTGTCACACAGTTTTACAATCAGCAATCAGAGCTTTAGCATAAAAGGGCAACAGGTGAGCTCTTCTGTTTTGGAGCAATGGATGCCAACATTGGAAACAGAGGCAGAGCCAGAGGAGTGAGAGTAAAAGGAGGAGGACGGGGAGGATGAGGGCAAGGACAAGGAAAAGGAAGACCAAGAACCGTAATCTCTGATGAGATCCGAGCCACTTTGGTTGATCATGTGGCCAACCATGGTCTTACAATGAGGGAGGCTGAGCAAAGAGCACAGCCAAATTTGAGCAGGTACACTGTAGCATCCATCATCCAGGCTTTCCGAAATGAGAATAGGTAAGAAATTTTCTCTTTCTAGAAAATGGCAGTACTGCATATCAATACAATCAGTATTCAGTGTGTATAGTAGTAGTATTGCCTGTGGACTGTTTTGTTGGACATAAAAAATACTGTAAAGTATGTTTCCAGTATTTAGGAAATGTATACCTACTTTGTATTGCCAGAATTTTACTATTTGTTTGGCAGAACTGAAAGATTACCAAAACGAGGTGGTCGGGAACGTCTTCTGTCTCCTGAACAGGGAACTGAAATCATTAACATGGTCCTAGAAGACAATGCCATAACATTACGGCAAATCCAAACAAAAATAATAGAAAACAATGACGTTTCAAAATATTGATTGGGTCATCTTATCAACACTGGACCGTGTCTTGCCCGGATATCATCTCAGGATGAAGCAGGTCCACAGGGTGCCATTTGAATGCAATTCAGAAAGAGTCAGTATGTATTTACTGTCTGTAGTAAATGTAACACGGAACCAAAAAGGCTTTAGTCATTATGATGAATGGAGAAGAAGTGATTTCCATTCATCATAGTGTTTTACATTGATTACATAAGTGTTAGGCTGGTTCTAATCAATATCTATCCATATGATGGTTTGTGTGTGTCCTTTGACAACAAAATCACATTGTGAGAAGAAATAACATTGTTTTGAATGTGAAGTTTCATTTTGCAGGTTAATTGAGGGGTTTTGCCCCGTGTGTGTTTTGTTTGGATTTGTGTGTAGAGTTCTGACAATATGAGGCATGCTTTCAGAAAATGTGTGTAAACAATTGACAATAACTGTAAATCAGCAAATAGCTAATATTTGATTCCAAAAGTCTTCAAAATTCACACTCCTATTGTTTAAGGCAGCACATTCTTGCAGAAGTAGCTCAGAGTTGACACAGATAAAAAAACCTATCTCCTCTCAAGTCTTTGTGTCATCTAACCACACAGATTTATATTAGACTTTTTGCATGTCTGGCCGGATCACCTTCTGTGGGTTTGCAATTGTAGAAGTAAATATGCTGAATCACTGCTCTGTCGTTCAAAAAAGTACATGTGGGAGAATGAGGTTCATGTGTGTTGTTGCACACGTGTAGGTGTCTCCATGCGAACGCTCAGTCCTAATAAAGCAGGCTGGGCTGAAGGAGGAGTTACACTTTGGACAAATAGCAAGACGAGTTTACAGGACATAGGGCTTTTCTTGTTGTTGCCCAAGACTGTTCCATTCGGGCTAATTTAGGGGAAGAGAAGGGGAGTGGGAGACGGGGGAGTTGGAAGCTGAGCTGGCAGTTATAAAGGAGGAAGGTGACTCATGGTGACTAAACTCAGCCTACTGTAACCTCGCCAACACACGAAGACGGGGGAGTGGCGTCACCATCTGTAAGCACAAGTTGGGCTGAGCCAGCGAACAGCAGACGGTGTCTGGCAGTGAGCGCGTATTTTGACTCGTGGAGGAGCTGATTTCACCTGGATGCAACATGTTGTCTTTGGGATAGCAGGCGATTTGCTGGTAAGAAGCAGATTTTTTGTTACAACCTTGTGAGAAACTGTACACCATCTCTACTTCAGCCAAGACTAAATCTAAGAACGAACATGCTTTATGTTTTGGTTGCTTTTAAACCTAAAAAGATGCAGCAGCGCCCCATACTGAATAGTCGCAGCATCAGAAGCAGCTGTTGTTAAACTTGGCACCAGTTGTTTAAAAGACAAAAAAAGAAAAAAAAAAATCCAGACATTGTTTCATTCTTGTTGGGAACCTCTTTATCACGACGCTAACGTCATTGAGAGCTAGTTTGGTGTGGATAAAAATGGACAAATTCAATTAAGAAAATACCTTTTGTGTTTGGATTGTTCTCACCCCTGATTGATGCGTTTTGGAGATTCATACCACTAGTTGTTCACCTCCATATCTCACGATCTAACTGCTAACACCAGTGTGGTCATGTGCTACAGTTACTCCATAACCAGTTTGGTCAGATTGAGAAGTCACTTATGTAATATATATAAAAAAAAAACTTTGTCTCAGCAACAAACAACTTGATTTGAATTACAACAAAGTTTAGAAAAATTATTTGTTTTTCTCTCCTTGGGCGGACTGTAGAAGTTGCTTCACTACCAACAAAAGCAGGAGTTGTGAAAACTCATAGAGGCAAAGGGGAAGTGTTGCAGTGTGGTCATTATAGATGATAATGGTGTGTTGTTTTTCCCAGCATTTACTGAGCTGTGCTTTAATGAAATGACTCTGCAAAAGGATCACTTGTTATTTGGCCTTGTGATGGACTGATGATCAGTACAGGGTGTACCTCTGATCTCTCTTGTTTTGTATCCTTGCATCACGGGTTTAAAGCACCTTCTTTGTTTTCATGCTCACTAACTGAGGAAATAGAGGACATTTCAGCTATTTTTTTTACCATTGTTACTTGAAGATGGCAAGCTGTGGCATTTACACTGTGTTAATGAAATGTGGTGAATCATTAAAACAACCTTATTAAACTTACCATGCTTAAATGCTGGTTGGCAGCAATTTAAGCTAGTGTGGATAAACTGGGAAGTTTATGTCGACACATGATTCTACATGATTCTGGTCACAAGTTGGTTAAAGTAACTAATGAACAACTTTCAGAAGCCTAAACTTATGTAATCACAGCTGCATTTTGAAAATTGAACCCATTTCAAAACAATAATACAATTTTTGAGTGACCTAAGTAAGTTTCTGTCAGGGCTGCAGCTGGTAAGGGAAAATTGCAAACATGATTAGCAATGGAGTCTCAGAGTGATCAGAAAACAATTGCTAGGATCTTCACTTAAGTTGCAGGGTCTTGCTGTCATGTGCAGAGGCGCCGCGTGCTGATAGGCAAGGCAGTGAGACACGATAAGCTCTCATTGGACAATAATAATTGCCATTGTAGATGTCGCAATTTAACATTAGCTTTAATCTTCTAGCAAATTTCAGCTGATTTAAAATGTTTTTGATTAAGGCAACAAGCCAAATTTGGCAGAGTAATTGATGCCTATTCAATTAAAACTCCACACAATGATTTCCTACAGTTCAACGTAAAATCGTCGTCGTCGTCCTCCGCTTACCCGAGTCCGGTTCGCGGGGGCAGCATCCCAGCTAGGGAGCTCCAGACCGTCCTCTCCCCAGCCACCTCCACCAGTTCCTCCGGCAGGACCCCAAGGCGTTCCCAGACCAGATTGGAGATGTAACCCCTCCAACGTGTCCCGGGTCAACCTGGGGCCTCCTGCCGGCAGGTCATACCCAAAACACCTCCCCAGGGAGGCGTCCAGGAGGCATCCTGACCAGATGCCCAAACCACCTCAACTGACTCCTTTCGATCCGGAAGAGCAGCGGTTCTACTCTGAGTCCCTCCCGAATGTCCGAGCTCCTCACCCTATCTCTAAGGCTGAGCCCGGCCACCCTACGGAGGAAACTCATTTCAGCCGCTTGTATCTGCGATCTCGTTCTTTCGGTCATTTCCCAAAGCTCATGATCATAGGTGAGGATTGGGACGTAGATCGACCGGTAAATCGAGAGCCTGGCTTTCTGGCTCAGCTCCCTCTTCACCACAACAGATCGGCTCAGCGTCCGCATCACTGCAGATGCTGAATCAATCCGCCTGTCGATCTCCCGATCCCTCCTACCCTCACTCGTGAACAAGACCCTGAGACACTTAAACTCCTCCACTTACGGTAGGACCTCTCTCCTGACCCGGGGTTGGCAAGCCACCCTTTTCCGGTCGAGAACCATGGTCTCAGATTTGGAGGTGCTGATCCTCATCCCAGCCGGTTCACACTAGGCTGCGAACCTACCCAGCAAGAGCTGAAAGTCAGAGCTGGATAGGGTTGTCACGGTATGAAAATTTAACCTCACGGTTATTGTGACCAAAATTATCACGGTTTTCGGTATTATCGCGGTATTTTTTAAACGGTGTTGCATATGTTCAGAAAGCATTGATAGTCCTGTTCTACACAAACTGAAATAGTTCTGAAAAGGTTTAACAGTGTTTATTAAACCTAAAATAACACAAAGCCTTAGCAAAAGTGCAACTTTTCACAAGGAAAGGAACAAATAGCTTATTTTTCTGGAACATGTTACAGTAGTCAGTGCAGGTTTAAATTATACAAATCCAAACATTCAAAACATAAACAATATGTAAACAAATCAAAGAAACACCACTTTTTTTCTCATATACTTGTTTTCTTCATTATCAAAATGAAAATCTAAAACTCCAGTCCACACTTGACTTGAGCGCTGTACAAGTCAACCTTAAAAAATATGAATTTAAAATAAATAGCCACTTTAAACAAATTACTAAAATAACTACTACACTATGTAATCAAATCCAAATGTCCAAGTATAAATGGCATTGAATAAGTAAACAAATCAATGACAAGGAACTAATTGTATATTTCTCTTCATCATCAACAAATAAGATGCTTCATCCAGCAACAGGGTGTCCGTGACACGGTTTAAATGCTGGCAGAGGACGCTGCGGCTGCAGTATGTAGTGACTCGTTGCATTCTCCCTCAATCAAAAGTCCTCGCGTCATGCATTTAAGCTAAAATGCTAATGTTAACTTACCTTGCACTGGCTGTGGAGACGTGGGTGATCGTCACGCAGATGTGCCATTAGATTCGAAGTGTTGCTGCCTTTTGCAGACACTTGTTTCCTGCACGTTCTGCAAACGGGATAGCAGTCTTCTATTAACTGTCCCTCAGCATTTTTCAGAAATCCCAAATATGCCCATACTTCCGATTTAGTCTTCTTTGAGGGCTGATGGATGTCCTGGGCGCTGCCGTCGCCTCCTTCAGCCATTATTTCAGCTTCAAAGTTTTGGTGCCGTTGCAAATTAAAAAGTGCGTGTGCGCGCTGCGGGAACTTCAGCTGAAGCGACGGTGGCTGGTAAGGGTCATCGCGCCGAAACCGCGGCCACGGTAAACCCACCGAGATAATATAGTATTTTAAAAACTGGACGGTTATTTTTATTGTCAACTTTTTAACCGGGGTTTACCGCTATACCGGTTACCGTGACAACCCTAGAGCTGGATGAAGCTAGGAGGACCACATCATCAGATTTCCTACTTTCTAACTAATCAGCCAAAGGCATTTACTGAACGCAAAAATAAAAAAATAAAAAGCTTAATATGCGCTGTGCTCCAGCAGCAATGACTTGAAATCACCGGGGCACAGATTATGAACTCAGCTGAAAAGTACATGAAGTACCAGAGAATATAGGCTGATATAAACGATCGCAAACGAATTACTTTGTTTTGGTGGAGCGATTTTGTGAATACCGTAAATCCTCTAATATTAGCCTGTATTTAATTAACTGCCGGGCATCATATTTTGGTCAGAGTCGGCGGAGGTGAATAATGGCCGTTTTTTTATTGTGGCCGGGTGGAGTGTGGTAACAAGCAAGTACCACAGGGGGGGCGGTTGTGTCATCCGTCTCACTTTTGATTTGCCAGTGATAGACCGTGAGGGTAACTAACCGTGCAGAGACGAAGAGGAGGCGAAAATTTAATATCAAGTTCAAAGAGAACGTGCTGATTATGCTGCAGAACACTCTGGGGAGCAGTAGGGGTTGTATGAACTAGTCACTAGTTGACTTCGCCGCTCTATAGTGACTTTTTATGCCTGTCATTGACTAGTCGCTGTCATGTGATAATGACCGGCAAGATGCAGCTCACGGAAAAGACAGCAGCCTGCTGTCAGCAGGTGACAAGCTCCTGCGCGTCGGGAGGCAACTCGCTGTGCCAGAGCGTCGGTACTGACACCCGCCGTAAAATGGACATTTAACCAAATTGTGACGTTTACCCTCTTGCAATTCAACATTTCCCTCACCCCCATCCTAACCTCATATTAACCAGCTTGCGCATGCAAAGCTCTGATTGTTGACGAGCTCCAGCCATCTGCTTCCTGAGCACGGCCACAGTAACATCAAATCAGGTGTCACCACCTCAAAAACAAATTTAACACGCGGTTGTTCATGTCGGCTCATTTCCTTTTATGTTTTCTGTCTTTTATTCTTTTATTTGCGCCTGATGCGTTTCACTGCTGTGGATCAGGGCGCATCACCTGTTTTGTCCTCGGTGACGAACCTAACTGATGTGGCCGGCGAGCACTCCGCTGTTTTTGCGGTCGGTAGATATTTTAGAACTGCTGTTCAAAGGTAACTCATAAGGTGAATATATATGAAGCCAGGTAGCAGTTTTTCTTTAGGATTGAGAGGAGAAGCAGGAAGATAATAAACAGGCAGGACAGAAAAATAGTCTAATAAAAACAAGTTAGTTTTTGTACCTGGTGGTTGCAACAAACAGACACCATTGAAGGTAATCAGAAGTGAGGAACAGAAAATGAAATAATTATTTTAATTTTTAGAGCAGCAGGAACTCCGAGAGGCTGCAGGCTCATCAGTGAGTTTGCGGCTGCTGAGCAGGGGGAGGGGGAGGGGGGAGATGGCTGAAGCAGAAACTACCGTTGTTAAAAGAAATGTGTTTAACTTTGAAAATGTGGGCACAATTTTAATTGTCAAAAACTCCAGCAAACCATTAGTTCATTTTGCTCAAATAGAAATAGAGGCCTGCCTCTTATTCTGGTCATCCTTCCAATAAAGGCCTGGAGCTTGATGAGCTTGAGTAAAATACAGGCCCGGGCCTGTATTAGAGGATTTACGGTATAACAGCGGCTGCGCGCAGGACACAGCTGGAGTATTTGAGCCATTACCGCTGCATCCTCTCTGCTCATAGAATGCCCGCAAAGCTGAGTCCATAAATTATGTAATATATGTGGATACTGGATCGTTTTTCAGGCTTCCTGCAATTTGAATTTTTAGGAAACCCACATCTTGATTCTGGGTTTAAAAATGCATTGTAATTACCACGTTACTGACAATTGTACCGAGTAAATAATACCATTTTTTTTCCCTGTCATGCCTTACATTACCACATTACAGCAAAAAGCAATGCATTACAGTAATTAATTACCTTTGTACCGCGTTACTCCCAACACTATTATAATGAATGAATGATTTGAATTCCATCTAGGGGTGGGCAATATCATGTCATTCATAATATCTCCATTTATTATTTCCTGCCAAGAAAAACAATCTTATCATGTTAAGCTAACTTCATGATGTAGTTGCACCCACTAAACATGATTATGCTCATGTGGGTCATCAGCATGAAGTTATTGAAGTTCTCAAAGAAAACGTGGCTGGAATCAGTTTTACTGTAATCTGTGTCTCTAAGTGTGTGTGCTGCTGTAATGAGTGGATGTCCCCACTGTGGGACTAATACAATGTTTTCTATTCTATTCTATTAATTCATATCAGCCAGTAGGAAAAAAAAAACGTTTGAGAAATTTTGGTCTTTCCAGGCTTCCATACCAGTAGTTTTCATCTCACAAACAGGAAAAACACACTGGTGTGGTGAGGCGGTGAATTAAAACATTAGGAATCCACGTCACGATTAATGTAGGAGAGGGAACATGTGAGTGAGCCACCATGGTAGGAAGCCCAGCTTGCTGTGAGCGAGAGTAGCGATCTGTGGCTGATGAGTGAAAACAAAACAAAAACATTCAGGACTGAAACTCCGTCAACACCGGCTGGTAACACGGCTGCATTTCTAAATGAAGCATGTCATAATGGCGGCGCGCGCAGCCGCAGCTCACGGTGTAGCATTCCAGCCAGACTTTATTCAGACGATGCACTCAATGATCATAACGGATGGACCATGGTGGGGTATTCCAACCCATTTATTCAGAAATTTCCTTAGACACATCGTAAGAGCTGTAATTATAACATAAACAAACAAGAAAATCAACATTCCCGTCATATAACATGTTCCATCTTTGCTAAATGAACCATGTGATATCATTAGCCTGCTAGTTCACTCAGAAACTTGTTAACAAATAAGTAATATACTTATAAATTTAAACAACAAGAAACCATTCATAAACATACCTGCTCACCTTCCAGCTAGATGCTAAATTGAAGATGGATGGAAAACTAACCTTCTTCTTAACTTACTTCTGGTAAGCAAAACAAAATCCTTCCCATCTCCGTGTTAAAAGAGCACCAGTGTAGTTAGCTAACTGCCTAACCTGCTTCCATTAATAGGTTAAAAGTGCCGTATTTCTGCCAAATAAAGCTTACTGTCAGACTCGAAGACTGGGTTCGGGAGTAAGAGCTTTATTTCAGACTGCTGGCTGAAAGCGGTGCTGGAAAGGCTGATGGTTGGATGAGGTCTGAGTAAGAAAGGTGGAGGTTCAGCTGTATCAGCTTCCGAATACTCTGATCATGGATCACGGTGGAACGATGACTGAGTGAAGAGCCGGTGTGGCGTCTTCCATATATAAACACGGATTGACGCAGGTGTAACGTGGAGGCAATCCCTGCGAGGGGCATGCTGGGTAATGTGGTCCAAGACGGAAGCCGGTCAGCTGGGAGAGCCCGGCCTGGGGGCTTGGACTCTGACACTTACAAGTTGGGCGATTGGGTTTGAGAACAAGATAATGAGCATTAACGTTGGCAGTTAATATAGTGTGAGCCGTTTATTTAGTATTTACATGCAGATAATTTGATGAAGATCAGAAACCAGAAGTCAGCGTTCTGAACTTCAAAATAAGAGTCATGTGAACCCTAAAACATGAATTACTCATAGATATTAGTATCTAAACAATACCAAAATAAACAAATAATCTCGGTTATTTACACACGGTTCTGGAAGAACTGGGCATGCCCGTCCCATCAACAGCAGGTGACGCTCACCACACCGCCCATCTCACAACCAGAGCAGAAAAAAGCACATCGGCTTGGATTATACAGATGGGATTATGTGTGAAATAACGCCAGTTAAATTATTGTTGTTCAGTAGCTAATGCTATCATTAATATCATCTGGGTATTTCATAAGCCCTACGCACTGTGCGTGATGTGTGTTTGGGGAGCGCAGGCGCTGGTTTAGCGTGAGAGATTGGAGGTGTGGCGTGAGAGCATGTGAAGAGGGTCAAATGCGTGTGTCTCACACTCAGTGCGTGAGAGTCTGCAACTCTGCCGGATGGTGGCAGCGAGCGGGGCGGGTGAGGTCAGGAGTAGATTGCTGCTGCATCCGAACCAAACTGACTGAGCGGCGCATCTGGTTGTTTTATCAAATGATCTTTTCGTGGTGTTGCAACGGCTAATTTTATCAGTGTTTGGTGCTCTAGCTGTGTTTTTGTGAGGGCAAAACATTCAGGCGGCCCAGGAAAAGGTTCAGGCAGTTCACCTTGGTCCATTCACTCATGAAAAACTCTTAATAAATACACCTGAAAACTAATCTTACCTTTAGTTTAACTCCTCCTCTTAATGTTTTGATGGTGTGATGTAATTTGCTGTCATGTCAAATATAACTGCACATTATACCGATTTATCTACTTTATTAATATAAGAGGCACAATTTCAAACAGTCAGTGTGCATTTTAGTATTTTACAATAACTATTGCTATTAAAACAATTATAAACATAGTTTTATTGATTCAAAGTGTGAAATTAGACTTTTTCACATTGCTTTACAGTTTCTAGTAGGTGTAGATAACATTTCCTTTACAGACGTTAAACTATTGCGTCAGAAAAAATATTTTAGGTCGATCAAGAGAAGACAAAATCAAATTGGACGACTAAATTGTGACTAAAATTAAAAAGAGTTTTAGTCAAAAGACTAAGACTTAAACCAAATAAAATGTTCTTGTCAAAATGAGCTCTACTAAAGTCTCTCTATATGGAGACACGCGCTCGCTGCTGCAGCATCTCGTCTCACTTGCTGGCTCGTTAGCATGCTCTGTCGCTTCCTTTGGTTTCGCTGTGGAAATTCTTCACTTCTAAGTTATTCAAAGTGACGAGTGCCCACCTGCAGCCTCCCCTTCTTTAGTAACACGTCGCCATCTCCTCTTCTGCTTTTTCAATAACAAAGTCTTATTTTTGTCTTGGTGTTCATTCTAATTGGCTTTCCGTTACTTTTATATTTTGATAACCAACCTTTTTATCCTCATTTTTGTGTGTCTTTGTTTCTTCTTCTCCGCCTTCATCTCTCCTTTGCCATTTTTTTTACCTGACCTTCAGCTCTGCAGCAGCCAGGCATGAAGGGAGCACCCTAATCATTGAGCCTATGTCTTTGTGAAGTTGCTTTTCCCCTACAACAGGTAATAAGTTCATGTCTGTGCACAATTACGTTTTCTTGTGTTTGCAGATGCCACAAACTTCCTGCTGGGATTGAGAATCAAATTCCTGAGGAAATTTGTACATTTATATCTGCATACACAAGCTGTGACTGTAAGCATGTATATCACAGAGACCGTGTGCTAATGGGAAGTTTCAAAATGCAAAACAGGAAATACTTTCAGCTTTAAAAGTCCCCTGGAGTCTGTGTGATGGCGGCCATTTAGGAATATTGTAGTCATAAACATTTATGTATGCCCACCTACCCTCAACAACATGCACATGTGCATGCACGTAAAACTTTAAACACACGCACGCACGCACGCACGCACGCACGCACGCACGCACACACACACACACACACACACACACACACACACACACACACAGGGTGGCCGAGCGGAACAGGGTGTTCCTGAAAAGGAGAACAGAGAGCAGGGTTATTTTAGTCATTGACAGCCAAGGGACTTAAGGCAGAAAGTGAATGCATTGTCACTGATGTTGGATGAAGGTTGAATATGGTACAATTGAATAAAAGGCTATATTTCGTAAGAATAATACCTCCACGGGGTGTTTAGGGGTGTGCAGAAGGAAGGTACAGTTTTTCCTTTTAAAGCTATAGTTGAATTAAATATAATCAAATATTTATTTGGATGGGCACGACACTGCCTTTGTTGTATAGTTCCAATTTTAACTTCAGTAATAACAAAGAACCTGTGTTTAGCCACTGGTAGGCTTTCAGATCTGTTTTCTTTAAAGTTTTTATACGCTGATATTTTAACATATTTGAAAGCAGCTGAATCCCTTCTGATCTCATTTACATATTTTCCTCTATTTTCCTCTAGAAACGCATCAAATCTACAACCGTGACCAAATTTCATCCTGTTTGGGTTAATGAAAGGGAGGCAGGGCTTTACCTTTATAAAGTTGATTTAGTGCATTTTTTAAAGTCACCAAAGTTTGATTGTAAGTGTTCAACTCATGAAACCACTCAACTCTCTTTTGATCCGGTCTGGAAGTTTATAACCTGCTGATTCTACAGTCTTACAGATGTTGAACTAAAATTTTTCAGTTGCAGTGAATGAGAATCTTTCCCATCCCACACTCATGGGATTACAGTGTTCAGGACTGGACCACGGGCTATACCTCCAACATGATCTTATTTAAAAAAGGTTTTGTGGCACACGCGTCTTTAATAATTTGGTTGACTTGTTTAATCAATACATTTGCAGGAGTCTCTATTAGGGGGGTTGGGAGGTGGGGGGGGAGCTCTTTCTGGAAGTACATGTAAGCCAAAGGAGAAAGTAGCTTCAGACGGCAGGTTTTGGACTCTTATTTCCTGATATTTGGACATCTTGCCTCTGATTGGCTATCAGCAACATGACTCTACTACTGACTCTGCTTTGCAACTTTGATGTTTTATCTCCACAAACAACACAAGCCTGAAGGAGTTCTGCCATGTGTTGGAGTTGCTAATGCTAACGTTTAGCTTCTTCTAGTTTAGTCGTTCTCTTTTATTTCCTGGACAGTAAAACAACAACCTTCCCAGTGGTGAGTCAAGATGGGTGAGTCCATGAATGTCAAGTGACAGTGTGATGTAGATCTGTCAGGCTTTCCAGATCCTAGCATTTCACCGTCTGTTTTCTGTCAGAAGCAAATGCAGGAGATAGTTGTAGGAAACTATTTATATGTTCAGCCTGTATGAAATTTATGTATAAAGTCGACAAAAAGCACCTTCCAACAAATTTAATCATAAGATTTATGGAAAGAAAGAGTAGTTATGTTTTGAAAGGCAACAAAATATACACGATACCAAAACATGGGATAAATATAAAAGGAATGTTGTGTATCAATCATAGACTGTACATATACGGTATCAATATATGGAGTAAAAATATGGAATAAATTAAGTACCGAAATCAAGAATGCCAAAACAATATATACCTTTAATAAACATATTAAAAATGAAATGCTTAGATTCTATGATACTGTGAGATAAATTTATTTATGAAGTAGAGAGAATTAAAGGGAAAATGCACACCGTATGTTCTGCTTTGTTTCTTTTAGCTATTATTTTTTGTGTGTTTTATTTTGCATTATTTGTTTTCTCCTTTCATTAACCCTCTGGGGTCCATGGACGCGTAGCTGCATCTTTTGAACAGGTCTGATTTGGGACGCTGTAGCAGCAAGACTCTGCCTCCCTGAGTTTAGGTTTTAATTCAGTTTTAAAAAGGAGATTATAAACTACACCCCATTTTTTAAATTTTGTTAATAGGCAACGTAAAAGCGGAGTTATACTAAACTAAAAAACGATCCATTTTTAGACAGTCTGATAAATCTGTTTAGTAATCCGTGAGAGGGAATGTGCTTGTGAACATTAAAAAAAAACACAAAAACATGAGATCCTTTTGCAGTTGGTGGAAGTCTCACATATTCAAGTGATAAAACGTATCATTATGTAGCTGAGAGAGAGAGGAAGGCCACACGAGTAACGAGATGTGAGCAAAAAGGAGCCGCTTCGCGGGGAAAGGAGTGTCGCGAATGGAGTAACAAAAAACAATTGGACAGATATTGATGTAAACTTCATATTTTGGAGCGATCCGGACAGATATATTGTCGCTGCAGTTTAGTAGGCTTTTATTAGGCCAGGGTATCCGCGGGTCCTTAAAAAGTCTTAAAAAGTCTTAAATTAGCTTTTCCAAATTGAAGGTCCTAAAAATCCTTAAAAATGACAAATAATCCTTAAATACAGTTTCCAAAGGTCTTAAATTACCAAAGACCCGATAAACAAGATTATTTTATTTCTATATCATTTTCGTGAATTTCTAGTTGGTGTTCAGCATTTTTTGTGTATGATATTGGCATAAGTGGAACCGTACACATTCAGTTGGTTGTGAAAGGGGGCAATTTTAAATGAGCACATTAGCTGGTTAAGCTAGTGGGAGCGTGCGCCATGGGGAAGTGTAAGCTTAATGGTAACTGGATGGTTAATCCCACGTTTGCGACGTGGTTAGCACCGGTTCCAGGCAATAGCTGGAAATTACAGCTTAAATTTAATTTTTAAAATAGCTTAAATTTGGTCAAAGTGGCCTTAAAAAAGGTCTTAAAACGTCTTAAATTTGGCTCCCTTAAACCTGCAGATACCCCGTAGGCTTACAATAAAGGATGATGAGGAGGATAAATGTCCACCAGGCAGTTCAGCTGTTTTTTTAACTGGAAGCAGAGGAAGTGGACGGAGACTCACAGCCGGAGTCTGAGGCAAATAGCGAGGATGTTGATGACGATGTGGCAGATCCATCCTTCCTTATAGAAGAGTAGGGTCATGATTAGGTGGAGGATGAAGGCAGAGATCCAGCTCCTCGGAGATCCAACAAGAGGAGTGGGCAGCGCCGCGCAGCTGTCAGATCTCGATTTCCGCGGCGTGAGACAGAGCCACTCCCCACTCCAAAATGCATGCACATTATTGCCAAATTAATAAAATAAGTATAAATTCTGATAGTCCAGGTTGTCCTGAAAAAAATGATACCCCATAAGGCAATATTTATTGTTTATATTAGAAAATACAAAAGAAAAACCAAAATGAGTCAAAAACAGTGATTTACACCCTGGACCCCAGAAGGCTAATAATTTTTTTAATTAGTTATTTGCTATATTTATTCATATTTTTTATAAATGTACAGTCTAGATTACCATTCTAAATTATAAAAAATCATTCGTCATAAATGTTTGTTGGTTTCACAGTAAAATAAACAACTTTTTTCCAATTCGGATTTTATGTTTTTGAGTGATTTAAGGTCTAATCTGCAACCCGTTTATGTCCAAATATAAAAAAATAATTATAAATTCATAAAGTCCAGGTTGTGCTGAAAAGATTGATACCACATAAGGCAGTGGTTATGGTTTTATTTTGGAAATACAAAGGAAAACTCTAAATTAGTCAACAACGGCAAATTACACTCTGGACCCCAGAGGGTTAATATAAGAAAAGAAGTTGGTTAGTTCTGTGTCAGGGGAGAGGAGGGGAAATGACTTTTAGGTGGAAAACAGTCATTTCATTCCGTTACTTTGTTGTCATTTGTATTTATTTTGGTTAAGGGGAACAGCTAACATGAGTTTTGCTTCTTTCTGTTCCTTTTTCATTTTTTGTTTTCGTAAACCTGTTTTGTGTTTTGTTTTTAATGGTGAATAAATGAAAATAAACTTTAATAAAAAAATAAATAAAAACTCAAAGTAACCGTTTATTATCAGAAATAATCATTAAAAATGTTTTTTCAGTGATCCACATCTTTAAGGAACGTCATTGGCCTTTAATTGGAATGTGTTTGCTCTTCTAGCCAGGCTGCTTTTACAGCATTAACCCACTTTCTGTTTCCAAGTGTTGTTTAGGGATTCCTCTGACCTTTTAGGTATTTTCCTACACTCATGCATCAAGTGCTTTTAACATGCTCATCACTTCAAATATGGCTGTTCAATGTTTCTGTGCAGCTTTGGCTGTACACTGTGCTAACTCGAACTGCATACATTTCTGGGAGAGGACACTGAATGTGTATATACCACATCTAAGTGCTGGCTGTCAAAGAGGCCTCCCTTGGCATTGCACAGTCACATCTAAAAATACACTGTCCACAAATTAACACCACGCCTGTGAGCACAGGTGCCCTGGCCTCACACTTCCTCGCCTTGTGTGTGTGTGTGTGTGTGTGTGTGTGTTGTGTTTGTCTATAAACATGTATGTTCTGCACAGAGGGAAGAATGGCTGTCATCGTCCAGCATATTTGAAATGTCCCTCATCTGGATTGGGTGCTTTGTGTGTATGCGTGTGTGGTGGTGACTCAATCCAGACCTGGCCTCTGACCTGGGCTTCCTCCGCTCTTCATCCTAATACTGGCTGACAGTGTTTGAAGTGAAGGGGCAGTGACATTACAGCTCTGGATGCACAATGGCCGCTGTGTGCTCCTACTACGTCACTAATGTCCTCAGTGGATGAAGGCCCATGTATGGGGATCAAGCTGTTTGGTGACAGTGTGTCACCCAATGATATCAGGAAGTTCTGTCCAGTCTATGGATGTGTAATGTAATACATCAGATAGACTATGCATCTTGGCTTAGTCATAGAAGGAAACTGAATGCTGTTTTACAGCTACTCGATTGGAAAGTGATGTCAAATGTAAACACTGAAAGCTCTACCTCATACACGAATTTAATTTTAAAAACGGTGTGTTGCTGCAATTGGTAAAACAAGGTTTTAAATTAAAGAAGCACACGATATATCGGTTAGTGCCAGGTATGGTTCAATGGCCAAGTCGTTGAAGCATAAATAGTATAGTAGTGGTTTCTGAACTCTTCAGCTTCTGACCCCCCCCCCCCCCCCCCCCCCCCCAAAAATATCCAATAATGCCAAATGCTATTGACACCAACCACTGGTTGAATCATGTAGTGCAGGGGTGTCAAACTCAAACTCACACGGGGCCGAAATGAAACTCTGGGAAGGAGTTGAGGGCCAAACTTAATATTTTTTGAAAAAGTGACGGCAAATTTGCACATTTTCTTTATCAACATTTATGCAATTTTGAACCTTTAAATTAGGAAACAAACATTTCTGCATTAACTCTGAATGTGGAATAACCAAATGACACACGAGCAAGTCAGTTTTAAATAAAAGGCATCAGTGGTATTCATTCCTTGTGGTATAATCAGCATTTTAAAAATCTATTCAGGATTTATGTTTTCTTGTTCATTCATTTTTCTTATTTTTTATTCTCCTTTTTTTCTCCTGTAATACGTGTCATCGCTGCTGTGACGTCTAGCTTTCCCCTCTGAGGAACAATAAAGTGATTTTCTATTCTATTCATCTATCTGCAGCCTTTCCACTTCCTGTTTACTATAGGTTAAATCTTTTCTCACGGGCCAACAACAAAATAAAAATATCATTTTATCTTAAATGAAAATGCAACATCTCACCTGTTAACTTTCATGTTTTGGAGCAGAAAAAGAGCATAAAACCAACATATTTAAAGCTCAGTTTGCTCCACTGGTTTACTGTGATGCTCACCTGTTCCAGCCAGATACCTGCATCATGGGGTTGAGCTGAGCTGAGGAGGAGACTCCTGTTTTGTTCATCTTCATCATAATAATGACAACATTAGATGACAACAGGTGCTCACATAGGTTTGTGCTGATGAACATGTCTGAGCAGCTTGACCACGTTGTTGTGTGTCGGGGAGGAAACACAACGACAGCAACCACAGAGTCGTGCTGGTTTGAGCGTGTCGCTGCTCGCTGGAGTTATATCAGCTCTGTCTGGACGTTAGTTGGAAAACGTTCTCTTTCAGTCGTGAACACATTACTGAGCGGCTAGAATCTCCGTTTCTGGGCTTCAACGTCAGAAAATAGCTGAGTGAACTCGGCGCTCAGTGAGAGGAGTGTTTAGTTTGTCCGAGACAGCAGAGTTGCAGACACCGGCAGCTGACGCTGGAAAAAACACAAAGGAGGGGGCGCGTCGGCTCCGCGCTGACGCTGCAAAGCATCATGGGAGTTGAAGTCTTTGCTGTAAAATCGTCCAGCGGGCCAGTTTTAATATATTTTTGATATTTATCTCGCGGGCCACATAAAAATGGCCTTGTGTCTGACATATGTGGGGTGGTGCTCACTCCTCCCCCCTTCCACTTGGACCTCAAGGGATAAACCAATCCTGCTCAATGGTCAACTTTCCTCGCGGGGTCACACCCATTAGGACAGTGGGAGGGTTAAAGAAAATCTTATTATGTGTGGTGTGTTGCGACTGCTCTGGTCTGCTTGTAAGTGCACAATCGCTCCGATCATAAATTTGGGTTTGAAACGTGTTGGATTGTCTTGGTCTGATAGTCAGGGGGAAAACTAGTGTGCTGCCTGTTGAATGTGATGTTTAGTCAATCAGAATGCAAAGTCAGAGGAGCACGCAGCATGCTATGTTTGTTTATGATGAAGTCACGTTTTATCTCGCGAGATGTCCCGTCTGAGCTGCAAATGTCTGTGGGTGAAAGCGGTTCATGTAGTTTCTGTCAAGTTGCTGCACACCCCACATTATATGATGAGCACCTGCTATATCTGTGACTTTTTTAATCACCACATGTGTGGTCGCTCATGCATTCAAAATCATCTGACTATTTTAAAGTCTTGGCATGTGAACTTAAGAGTTTTGTGACCCCACAGCGTTGGAATGGGCGATACGGTCTAAAATCTATATCTCGATATATTCTGAAACGTGAGATAACGATATATATGTCTTCAGGTGACGTAGGGGCAAAGGGTCAATAATTATAAAAAAAGCAAGCTGGCTTTAAAATTCTCACCTTTATAGGATTTTAGCAGCATTTAGAAATCCCATAAAACTCAGGTGTCTTCACATATAGTTTGACATATTTTTTCAAAATTATAATTTAGATCTTGTGATGTAAAATAAATGGAATGAGAATGACTTGACATATTTTCTTATCCATACCTCCTCCCCATTCTCTCTCTCTGCCACACCAAAATGTGTTCATTTCTAATTATTGGCAAAATCAGCAATTAGTGTGTCAGTTCAGAACAAGAAGTGGAAGAATATATTGTGCAACATTGCATGTTGGGGAAGTATCACAATGAAATGTTTTTGCTTTCTGTTGCTATCAACAACATTAGAAACATGACAGTAACCCTCATGCACTGACCACAAGACTTGAGGAGCAGTGGGACGTGATCTTTGAGCTAGAAGGGGTTCGTGTCTCTGCAGGCCCCCAGCTCCACGAGCTCCATGATTTTTAACACCAGATCTTAGAGGTTAGTTTAGCTGCAGAATTGGTTGTTTTTGTGCCTAATTAGGTAATCAGCTGTCTGAAAACATTAAGACTTCAGATCGTTGTCCTCGCTGGTATTTCCAAGAAACTCTAAGATGAACTGAATTCTTCTGTAATAGTTTAAATGTACATGAAAGCTAGCAGAATCAAATTTTGTGCTGTCTTAATTTTAGCCAAACATGAAAGGGCTGCCATGTTTGGAGCAGCAGCTTCTGCTGCTGTTTACTGTTTTCTTACAGGGGAGACACCACACCCAGCAAACATTTGATGCTGCATGTTTCAATCTTCTATGTGGAAAGTACATTTGGAGGCAGTCTGCAGATTTAAAGCATACTCAAAGAATTATAATCTGATTTTGTTTAGGATTAGCTTGGTAACAAATTTTCATAATTTCATCATGAATAAATGTAGATTGTCTTTTAAACCGTTTTCACTATTTCTGAAGAGGACGATCACTTTATTTTAATGCAGTTCAGCTGCAAAATGCAAAAAGAAAAAAGAAAAAGGGATTCTACACTCTGGTTCAAGTTTGTGTTGTGTATCTATGTGCATCTCTGCATGGGTGTATGATTTTTATGTAGGCCATCTACATGGGCACAAAGCGGGCAGTGTTTGCCCCTTCAGGCGCTGAAATGTACACTTCGGACAACAGGCGGCTTCAGTCCCTCTCAATAGGAGCTGCTCTTCTTATTGTACCTCGTGCACAATGAGCTTTTCTCTCTTCCTCTTGTCTTTTCCTCCTTACGAGCGAATACAGACAGCGTGGACGAATCAGAGTCTTACTGAAGCTCTGTCATCCGACCACAAATCACAACAGACACCTCGACCCGGTTCCACCACACCTCTGAATCCAGACCGGCTTAGTCATGCAGGGAAGAGCACAAGTCATTGCAGAAGGGGAACCGTCTGTCCCGGGACAGCGTCTGAGCGTGAAAAGAAAGAAAAAGGAGATGTTGCTGAAGGGATGATGGGTGTTTCCATTCCCCTTCTGCTCACATGATCAACTCAGGACAACAAAATAACGTGACTCCCGCATGACCTCTCTGACATTACAGAGGAAGTCCTCCTCTCTTCACCTCGGCTTGGTGGTTAGTCTGTGAGACGCAAAGATGTTTACTTGGTAGTTACTTCTTTTTAGTCCATGAACATATGTGCACATTTTATTATTCAAAGAAAAGAAAACCAAACTCTGTAATTATTGCATCTTTTAAGAAAAAGAACAATGTTTTTAGTGGATGACATTTAAAACATGATAACGACTGTTACGTGAAGGTAAATGGAATATTTTCCTATAGTGTCAGATCACTTCAATAATTTGATACGGGTCTTCTAGGAGCTGATGACTTCTTCTGCCAAAGAACTTTTTGTTGTACTAATTAAATTTTTTTCATCAGCCTAGGTGCAATAATTTACTGTGAAATAAAAGACAGAATTTATAAACTGCAGCAACTTTAATTGAACCCTTTAACGTTCACAACAATAAAAAACGTAACATTATTTCAGTTTTAAATGAATTTTCATAACAAAGTGTGAGGTATTAACTTATTTCAAACATCCGATTATTTTGTCAATGTCGTTTATTTATTTATAACCTTGAGTCCAATCTGCAGAGAGCATTCAGACTGAATCTGTGTGTTTAAAATTGCACAAAAAAAGAAATTGTTATAGTAAAAATGGTTTGTTGAGTAGTGGCTTCTCAGTTAGCCACAGCGGGGCGCATTGGCTTCTATAATCACAAGTGTTTAGAAAGGAAATGTAAGTTTTAAAATCATATGTGAACAAAAAAATTGCAGCATTTCAATTAGAAACTAATGGACACTGTTTAGTTCTATATATTTTAATCTTTAGACATAAATGAAGTGTGGCCTGGTGAAAGGCAAGGCCAGTTGAAGGAGATGGGGCTGTTGGATAGATTTTGTTTGTTAAACTCACTGAAAAGAACACATTAGGACTTGTTTTCCTAACACTAACGCTCTCATTAACAGTCAAACATTTAAATGGTTGCTTTCCTTTTAACAGAACAAGGAAAGGTTTGTTCCCACCCCATTAACAACATAGTTAATGAAAGAACTGATCTGCAATAGTAAATGTTGCTGTTTTTGTTCTTCCACCTGCAGTCAGATTTACAATTTTCACTTTTTATCTCCACAGATTCCTCAACCTTTCGGGCTGGACTGTGGTGCATTAACTTCGGCTCGCCCTCCCCTGCCCCCCCGCCCCCCAGCAATGGCGTCACGCATTGGGCTGCGAATGCAGGTTAAACCCCCCCCCCCCCCCCCCACACACACACACACACACACCCACACACACATACACATACACACATCATGCCTGTTTTAATATTGTCCTTGATCATCATCACCAGGTAATTCATATGTTTTTGTGTCATCAAACATTCCTATGATGTTCTTTGTCCCAGCTGATGCGAGACCAGCTGCAGCAGGAGGAACAGCGTGAGCGGCAGCATCAGGAGCAGAATGCGGCATTGCAGTTGCAGTACATGCAGCATCGCATGGCGGCGCCACCTGAACCCACACCTGCCATCAGCGCCCCGCAGCATTACCAGAGCATGCAGGTCCCTGTGGAGGTTCTGAAGGTCAGTGTATTTTTTTTCTTATCTGCCTGTTTTTCTACTCAAATGATCAAGAGTTCTGTGAAATTTGAGACTTTGACGTCCCCGTCGTACATGTCTGTGCAAATGAAAAGAAGTGAGTTGTGAAATCCCTCTGACTCATATCCAGTGTTCATACACTTGCACCACAAAGAGAGACCATTCTGCAAATCTTACTGATGCCATTAGCTTCAGAAAAGAAAGACTTTGTCTCAGAGGGTTTCAGCAAAACCAGCTGCAGAGACAGGAAGGTGCATCGGAGGCTGTCTGTGGCCTCTGATGCAGCTCCACGCTGAGGGGAAAAAAGACATCAGGATCAGGTTTAAAAAAGGAAAAGAGCAAAAGATGCAGGAGAGCAACAAGACAGCAAGGAGGTGATAAGAGACATTTGACATGTTTTGCGATAGAGGAGACAGAGCTATCAGACAGGGACAGATAAAGCTGAAATGACATTTTGCCTGATTCCAGAGATGCCTGAGTTGGCCCTTATCTGTGTTTGAGTGCATTTGGAATTGTGCAATATTCATTTAGATGTGTGAGGATCTAGTTTAGTGTAGGATCTCTCCTATGTGCATGCTCCTGTTATTGCACGAGGTAACTTACCATAGTGACACTCTGCTCCTAAGTGCATGAATCCCTGTTTGGGTGAGTGGATGCCATTTATGAAATCTGTGTTTCTCCTGTTGCTGTGTACCTCTTAGATCTTGCATGGTTTGAGTGGTCAACACTACATTGATGTTCCAGTTTGTGAGAACAAAAAAATATTCTTAATGTGTCCCTTATCAGTGTCAAAAACTGCTCCTCGGGCAAGGTGCGAGCTGAGAGACAGGAATGCAATCATCGGCGGTTGTTGTCTGTTTTTCAACAAAATTACACAATAACGGCTGAGCTGAATTCCAGGAAATACTTTGGGAGAGGTGGAGTGCGGTTCAAGGGGAAAACTCTTTTGTGATGTAAAATATAACTATGCTATTGGCTTTGATATAGGATGTAAATGATATGTATGCCTTCAGTAGATAGAAGACAAAACTATTTACTAAAAGCATTTCTGGTTCATTTGATATAATCCTGGATATTAAATTGGATGGGGTAGATGGGGTGGGGGGGTGGGGGGGCTGTCCTTATGGAGCTTTGGTCTTTGATGTGAAGGAATGAGGCCAACCCATTGCTCCATGTAGCCACACTTGAGGATTTAAGGCGGCTTTACCCTTGTAGACATTACTGAATTGTTGCAACTAGATCTTTACTCCATCACACGGGGTCTGAACTCAGAGTTCAGGAGTTTAAATACCAGTGGTAAACCGTACTGAGCTAATAGGCTTTGATCATTTATCAAACCTTTTCATTTAAAACTGAATAAATTATGATAAGCATGTTAAGGCTGTGGGAAAACCCAAATTGCATGTTCCTTATGTGCTTGCACCAGCCAGAATGATCAGCTGCATTAGAAAAAAATTGCAATCTTGTTCATTATTTAGTTACAGAAATGTTCAGCCATCAGGAATGGATACTCATCCATAAACCCCCAACAGAGGAACAACGTCCTCCACTTTCAGATATTGATTCAAAGAGACTAAAAATCGCAAATGGGAAAGAAACATGTTTTAATTTCTAGGAAAAGACGGTTGAAAAGAATAAAAACGGAGAACTACAGACCCCATATCTCACAGGACAGGGGAGACGATACAGTATATTGGATTCTAAAGTCAAACAATGTTTTCAATTTTTAAGACCAAATTTGATTAGAAACCTCAAGCCAGACGCAGAAGACACATCCAGTAAAGATCTGAATTGTAGCCTCAGTTTCCTGTTTGTAATTGACATGATTGATGCTTGGTGTGGTCCTCTGCTGTCGTTGTCCATCAGCTTCAAGGCCCAACATGCTCTCGGAGGGTGCATACACTTTTTTCCTCCTCTTCATATCTTATCCTCCAGGCCTTTGTCTGTCTCTGTGTGCTGGGTGCACGGCTGCTTCTGCATTTTTTCTGGAAACTGGAAACTGAAATCACTAAAATGGATCTCGTCAGTTGGTCACTCAATGCGATTGATAAAATTTTTTCAACGATGAGAACTGGAGAAGGGGCTCCCGGATGCCCCTCCGGGACAGACCCAGTTGGACACATCATGGACTACCGGAAACAGTGGAACTTGATTTGTTTATCTCAGCTGTCTGTGGAGGACTCTGAAGACGTGTGGATATTCATGGTGTTGGTGTCAGGTTTCCTGCTCATTGGCATTGGAGGCTACCTGGCTTACCGGAAAATTAACGAGCTGTCGAGGAATATTGGCCTGATCCCGGAGCTCAGAGATGGTTTGCACCGCGCTGTGATTTCACAGACTCAAATAATTGTCAAGATGAATCGTAAGCTTGGAACTTTGGCCAAGATTCATTACTGGCACAAAAGATGGATGCCATCGAAGATAGAGTGGAAGAATCAGCACTGATTGGGATAGTTTAATGTTCATTATTGGGATTTTGAGAGGTTGAGGACCAAGGAACTAAGACAGAGAGTAAATTACCTCTGTGTGGCCCCAAAACAATTTCTAATCGGAATCTGTTGCCCTTGAGCCTGCAAGGCTCCAACAGAAACTCCCCTCTCAGAAGATATGTGGAATGTACCATCGCTATGGCAACTCAACTCTGCCTCCTTTCCCAGCCTGGGCGGTACTGCGGGAATGCCGCATAATTGTTCCAGGGTCACTGCAACCCTCCAACCCTCAATGCTCCTTCCCCTATCCACACTGAGGTGACATGCGCTGCTTATCGTGGCTGCAGGAACTGAAGTGGGGATAGTCCCAACCCACCACCCCACCTAGTGGACACTTATGTTGTGTTGTCTGAAGTATGTTGCATATATGTTTGAAGTGTTTTTTTTGCAGAGCAAAGCTTCCCTCCTGGTGGGAGGGTAACTCTGAAGTGCCTTTTTTCCCCTCCCCCTGAACCAACCCTCATATAACCCTCTTATCTCTGTTAAGGTAGCGTGACTCAGGGTTGCGAATGACCACAGTCACCAATTCTTGTCATGTGTCTTGCCCATGTATGTCTGATCTCTGAATTGTGTGTACTGAAACTCTAATTTCCCTCTGGGATTAATAAAGTATCTTTGATTGATTGATTTGATGTGTTTCAAAGTAGGTGTTGTGCAGACCTTGGTTGGAACCAATGCGATGGTTGTTAAGGCTACAGATGCATTTAGAACCTAAAATCTTCTAGGTCAAAGGTGTCCAAACTATTCCTAACTCAAGTGAAAAGTCTGCACTGGCCACAACAACCCATGTTATTATATATTTTTTTACTTGTATGACTCAAAAATAGGCCTTAAATCAGTAAAAAGCTGAACATAAAAATGTTAACAGCTTCAGTGTACATCAAACACCTTCTGGAAACACAAAATTCTCTCATCTGGAATTGCAAATGGGGGCCACATAACATCTCTCATCTGGAATTGCAAATGGGGGCCACGTAACGTCACTCCAAGGGCCACCAATGGCCCCTGTCGCACAATTTGGACATGCCTGACCTAGAACAACTCCGCCCAATCTGCCCTGACATCAACAAGACATTTTTCTATCCACACACGTGCTGGTCATTTTCTTTAAAGCCATACATTGCACATTTTTCATATTGTAAATAATTTTCTTGAGATGGTATGTGCTAAAATGATCCTTTACAGGGTTAATGAAATGTCACTCAGACCCCCTACCCCCCTCTGTGACCAGAAAACTGCATTTGCAACTTCAGAGTGCCAGTCTGGTCTGTTAGAATAAAAAAATGGAGCTGACATTCCTGGTGCTGCTTCCAGCATGCTTCCTGTATGTTTTAGATCATGAACACAGCTGATTTGTTTGTTTTAGTGATGAACCGCACCTGTAGGCACTAATGAAGGCTAGGGAGATATTTCAGCTGTTAGATTAAGGTGTTAAAAAGACAAACGCACAGCAAGGAGATAGGTTTTGCTTTTGGCTCTACTAAACGCACACTAGGGGTTGCTAAGAGCAAAAAAAAAAAAAAAAAAGCCTAGTGTATCCTTTAAACCTAGGTATGAATTTGGGTGAAAATCCCAGAGAAATGAACATGTTAAGTTTAAAATCACCTCATTCTCCTTTCTTGTGATCAATTTGAACTTCAGCGCTTTTTATCACCAGGTAAAAATGTGTATATAACTGAGTTTGTGCCATTTGTTTGGAATATAACTGTTTGTAACAAGCAATTGATCAGGTGTACCAAATAAAGTATCTGACTGAGAATTTCCTTTCTATTAGGCCCAGACTTGCTAACCCTAAGCCTTGACAAAGCTCCTTGGGTGAAAAGCTAAACTTTTAAAAGAAAATAAAGAATTCCAGTTTCAACAATTTAAATCTAGTAGGGTTAACTTGAACTAGACTGAGACCTAGTCCACACGTAGCCGGGGTTTTTTAAAAACGAATATCCGCCCCTCCAAAAACTTGCATCCACACCACCGCGTTTTAAAAAGAAGCTCTGTCCACACGTACCCTGATAAATACGTTGTTAAGGACATGCCAGACCTGTAGGCGGCAGTACTTCCCCCGTTCTTAACCTCGTCCTTCGTCTGTGGTCTTCCGCAAGGAGCAGTAATTCCACTTGCAAAAACAAACAAGCAAAAAGCGCTTGGACGATTGATAAAGCGAGCGGGGCTCTGAGGGCATCCATGCTGTCAGCTAGTGTAAACACAGGTCGCACACGTGATGTCAGCATTTTTTGTCGCGGAAAGTGACGTTGCGGACCTTAAAACTCCGGTTTTGTCCGTCCACACGCAGACACCCAAAACTGAGAAAACGCAGATCTTCACTTTGGCCGGAGTTTTTAAAAAGATCCGTTTTCGTGTGAAAAAACTCCGTTTTCGTGTGGATGGCAGGCCAAAACGTAGAAAAATATCTACGTTTTGGCAGATCCCCGGCTACGTGTGGACAGAGCCTGAGAACAGTCACTCATTTTTATGTAGCTCTGCTCCAGAGTGCGAAGATCTTTGGTAACAGATGTGGTATGAGCAATGTTGCCAACTTGGCGACTTTGTCACCATTTCTAACGACTTTTCAGACCCCCTTAATGACTTTTTTTTAGAAAAGCGCCTAGAGACAAATCTGGCAACATTTCTGACCCTCCTCAGCTACTTTGACTACAACTTTGTAGCCAACTTTACCTGCAGATTAGCGATGCATCTGAAGCGACAGGACCGTCCTTCCTTCCAGAGGATCAGAAAGAAAATGATCTGCGCATGTGCGTGCAGCATGATCACGCTACCCCCATTGACCAATCAAACCTTTTATGGGTTTTCACAAGTCCATTATTTGAGATAGCCACCGGATTTACATAAAGGGCAACCACTCCTTCCGCCATCCTGCCGCATTTCGGCAGCTGAGCTCGGCTGGCACTGGCAGGCAGCGTCGCACTCACACATGGCTTCTCGCACCACTTGTGGTGCATTCAAGGAACATTGGAACTCTATGATGAGTTCAATAACATAGCACATTTAAAACTTTTATAAAAAACAGAATAATACTGTAAGACAAACACCTCAGGTCATTGGCAGTTTGCATGTAACGTTTCTGAATACTAAATACGGCCTGCTTCTTTTTACACAAAAGTACTAAAAACAACAAAACAAAAAAAAAAACTAAATATATATATATTATCTTTTAGGTCAATATATAGCACTGAATCACAACAGAAGAATACATCTCAAGGCACTTGAAAACTACAAGAGAAAATTCATTTTAATTCAGTCATACATGCATTCCTATCAATTTAATATTTTTTGTGTTTATGAGTTCCATTCTCTTAAGACAAAATAGAAATATTCCTTCCATAGTTTGTGCCATCTTTCCTTGATGTTTTAAAGGCTGCTGTTTTGTATTCTATGGGGTTTTTATTTTAATAAAATATTAAAAAAAAAATTAAATAGTTTTTTTTAATCAAATCACGTGGGTTTCATTTGATTTACTCTACAAGACCGGTGTGGTCATGACGCAAACGTGGCGACGTCTTCACAAAAACCAGATGACGTCATTGCGCTGTATGCAAATTAGCATGTGACGTCATCTGGTGACATCTAGCGACTTTTGGGGGGAACTTCAGCTACTTTCGGTCAAAAACATTTGGCAACACGGGGTATGAGAGTTACCTGAAATGGTACCATCAAATATTTCTGGCTTATGTTTGAGGAAGCTGCTTATCTGAATTGGACGTTTCACATAGTGAAATATGTTTAATTACTAGTAAATTCTTGTCTTTTTCTCGTGCCATTTGTGGTTTGGAATAATCAAAAGATAAATGCTGACATGTCTAAATTGTATTTACATCAAACAGGTGCAAACCCACCTTGAGAATCCAACAGACTATCACATACGTCAGTCAAGGAGGCAGCAAGTGAAGGAATATCTCTCCACCACCTATGCCACCAAACAGGTATGCTCATTTCTCTGCTGTATAATGGCTTGGTCAAGATTCTTATGGTACTGAAGAACATTGTTATTGAATAACTCTTTCATTGTCCTTTAGACGGTCCACGCAGTAGCAGGAGTCGTACCCCCATCTCCTCCCACAAACATGGTACCTGCAGGGGGATCAGCACCTGCTCCCCAGCCCCTCCACTCCCCACTCTTACGGAAAGAGCAGCTCATGTCTGGCAACAGCGCCCCCAACAGCCCCATGGCCATGCTCAACATTGACTCCAGCCACGAGAAGGAGGTGGGTGCGCACAAAGCGTGCACAAACCGTGGCACGGACATAAACCCATAAACATTAAGCCTTTGGGCTTGTTGTAAAGCTCCATTTACAAGAGCTAGGCTTGACAAATAACACCAAAATGTGTAACTAAACTGTTCCTATGTGTGGGTTTATGAGGGTTGAAAATTACCCAGAAAGTGAGGTGATCTCCACATTTTATTAAAGCGTCGTAATGGTTTAATTGTTCTTTGGCAGGCTGCGTGGCAGCATCTGAGAGTGAAGCCGTGTTAATGTGTGTGGAAGAAAGCAGTGACTAACTGGCAGTAACTGAAAGTGACAATTAGTGGATTTTAAATGCTCCATAATGACCTTCCAGCAGTAATTACAGCTTAACAAGTGACAGAAACAGCAGAATGCAGAGGCCTTTGAACCTAGAAGACTTTGACCAACTCTCTGCATTCAATGAGCAACTTCTCTTCTCCCCGTCTCAATACGGGAAAATAGTCCAGCAAGTCAGTCCTGTAAGTGAGAATCCAGTGTTTTAAGCCTCTAAATGCCACCAGGTGTCTGGGATTTTAATCAAATTTGTGTGTGTCAGCATTTTTATACTTGAACGTTGTAAAAATGAGATCATTAAATGTGAATTGAACTGACTTATGAAGTTCTTTTGTTTAGAAAAGATTTGTTTTGTGTTTCAGATGGATGAAGTCATTGATAACATTATAAGTATGCAGTCCAGTTATGACGATATACATGCGTACATGGATCCTGTAGAGATGCCAAACACAGTAAGTAGAACCAACCCACCACAGACATGATTTAAGGGTATGCTTATACCGCTCGTGCACACCGCAGCTCGTGAAATCAGAAGAAGAAGAGGGCATTTCTGGTGCATATGTGGGTGGACAATATGGCCAAAAATGTATCACAATATTTCTGAGCATTTTGATGAGAACGATAAATCTGTTGATATAACAAAATAAAAGAAAATGCAATAGGGCTCTATCAAATCAGTTTTTTTTTTTTTTACCAAATTCTACTTTTTCTCTTCATTTTTCTGAATTCCAAATATCAATTCTAACCATGTTTACTAACCCCTAAAAGTGTGATATAATAAAGTGAAAGGATATTTAAACAGCAGCCAGAATTGAAATTGTAACTTTATCTCTCACAAATATAACAAAAGTGGTTCTGCAGAGCACTGAGTGCTTTTGCAAGATCTTTAACTGGTTTTACTCATCTTTTTATTGAAAACTCAATTCATGATTATTCATGGGCAAAATTAGGTGTTACTGTGTTTTGTAGTCAATGTTTAAGAATTACTAAAGGAAGAGATGACGTCACAGGGACGAGCAGGAGAAAGCAAGTGGTGGACACTGTTTGTGTCCAGAGTTCAATAAAGTTTGATGGGCAGACTTGATTTGGTAAATCTGCCACCCCCAACCCACCTCCGTTTGCAGCGCTTTACCACAAGTGGACGAAGCTTTTCCGGGTCGTCAAATAGAAAATTTGATGCAGCAAAATAAAAGCGCCTCGCGTCTAAAGTAGAAGCGGTAGGCTATCAGGGGCAGGTCACGTTTGTGTTAATGAAGCTGAATTTCCAGAGTTTGCAGGTGTGCCTTACCACCGCTAGCTGCTGCTTCACATGCCTCTCTGTTCTGTTTCTGTGGCGAGACGGGCTGAGCCCACCCGGGTGACCAGGTAGCATGTACGGGGGCCTACACTGGCCAAATTACCACTGAACTACCATGAAACTTTCCCTACTTCCGGTTCCAGCCATGTTTGCCGTCAGAACTTTAATAAGTCTGTACCACTTGACCCACGCGAGCATAAGGATGTGTTGACATAATCTAATTAGCACATCATGATATATGTTTTAACCAAGCAAGAAAAAAAAACAGGTATCCTCGTGAAAGGGACTGCCCGCCCCTACCCATGAGGAATTGTGTCTGTATTTTAGCTGGTTTTAAAGTTTCAAGTTATTAGCCTGTTCAAGTTTTAAATGCCCTCACTTTATTTTTACTTTCCTTGAACTCTTTCTTTGAAATCCTTTAAAGTGTTTTTGATCAATAGTTTAATTCGTCCAAGAGAAAACCTGAAACAAGACCTGAGAGCTGCAGGAGCCTTCAGCAGAACAGCTTTCAGTCACAGTTATTTGGGAATCTGTTGGTGATAAAATACTGTTTTATGTCTTAAAGCTGCATTTTCCTGAATTGTCTTTGAAGAATCATCAAAAGAAATGGGAACAAACTGTTTTTGTGTCAAGCAGCTGCATTGTCACTATCTAGTACTTTAGCTCGTTAACTAGCTAAAGGTCCAATTTAAAGGGAGCCTATTAAGCAAAACTAGTTCTCTGCTATCTCTATAAACACTCCGAATGTGGGAAAAAAAGTCCGTCTCTTTTCTGTCGATGTTTGGTGAAGGATTAGTGTACCTATGAGTCATTTCATAAGTCCCATTTTGTGATGTCAAAATTGGGAAAATGTGCATGGAACCACCTCTCACCTTGCCAAGCTGGAGGAGCAGCAGCTCTACTCCGAGCCCCTCCCGGAGCTTCTCAGCTTATAGCTGCCTGAGCAGGGTGAGCGTGGCCAGCTCCAGCTTGTTTTGTTAAAATGACCGAGCCCTGAAATGGCTCATTTTGGAAATGACTGAAAATGTCGAGAACAAAAATTCTGATATTGTTTCATGTGAGCGGGATTTTGTGCAAAGAACTTCATAAACATGTTTTATGTCAACTATAACTGTTATACCTTCAAATTGTGAGTCATAATATATCCTTAATTAAGTAATTATGGTAATGCATCTGCATCTTTATTTATAATATTCATTTCAAAAGTTACATAAAAATATAAGTTGGATAAATTTTGTTATGCATAAGCAAAAATGACATGCATCATGCTTTTGTTAGATGAAATTAATAATTTAGGCACTCAGTCTAAATCAGCCATTATAACATTTCTCTCAATGATAAAGGGTGTTTTAATTCACATATGTTCTTTTGTCTTTCTCAAACTAAACTGCTAACTACTTAAGTCATTCACTAGTTCTGTTAAATCAGCGAGGTCATGTTTTAAACCATCCGTTGAATCTTGTTTCATCCACTTTCTGATTCTATAAGCGATTAGTTATGTCTTCATCTGGCCATCTACTGAAACGCATGGACGAATGACATCAAAATGCACAAAGCAGCGTGTTTAATTGACTTAAACTGTAAAAATTCCAACCCTGAACCTTGTTGGACAGAGTTAGAAACTGAAGAGAAGAACTGTGCTGTGCTTTGTGTCTGAGGGAACGCACTCAGAAAATTAACAATTAAGCTGCCACTAGTTAGAGTTCAACTTGTTTACAAGATATTTGGAGAGCGGGAGGTGGGGGGAAAAAAGCAAGGGAGGAGGGAAAGAGAGAGAGAGAGAGAGGGGTGGGGGGTTAGGACGAGGAACATTTTTTGAAGGGGGAAAACAGGCTGAAAGTCCAGTAAGGGGAAAGTTCACTCCTGTTTGGTGGAGAGTGGAGGTAGAAGACAGACTGGAGCGGTGTTGCTGAGGTCATTCCCCCAGTGCTGGGGCAGCCGTGCCAGAGAGCTGAGCAGAAGGAAGTTAAAGTCCTCCACTGGTCTTGTGAGGCTTGGAGGATAGGATGAAGGAGATGAATAAGACGTATGCCATTGTGGAAGTTATTGAAGGAGAACAGATTCAGCTGGTAAGCAGACTTTTGATTTGTAATTGGGGTAGGTGTCTACACGTCTATTTTCCCAGGCCGTTAGTGGTTTGAACCAGTTATGACAGCTGCTGCAGCAGCTCTTTAGTTCCACCCTCGGTCTCTGATTAAAAGAGGAACCACAGCAGAGGAGATGGTTGGTGGGTTTCATTTTCTAACACATTTGTTGCTATGGCCTGCAGCGGGACGTTTCTGCACTTTTATTGAGATTGTGTGTTTAACTCAACATCCAGCTTCCACTGCTGCATGTCTGTGGTAGATGTGACCTTTCCTTGGTGCTTTACTCTCAGCTCTGTGTGCTTGATTGGTTCAATCCTTTAACGTTTGTCTTTGTGCTTGATTAGATTGGGCACCCTGCACTAATCAATCCAAGGGTCAACAGTGTTGTAAAAGTTAGTTCCTTACGCGATACAGACAGAGACTTGATGTGCCGATCGCAACGTTAACCGTGCTGCTGGAAATTTCCAGCTTCGCTCCCTTTACTCCCCTTTACTGTCAGAACAGTGAATGAAACTCACCTGCTAATCCTGACGGCGATTAAAGCAGCAAATTCCATGGAATTCTTGGAATCTCAAAGTTTAGTAAGAGTCGGGGACACCAGGCACATGGGAGTACTTCAGACTGTGTGTGCATGTCTGCATGAGGACGAAACACTAAGTACTAGTCAGAATAACTTACTGATTACTTGAATGAACTCCTACTGGACTTGGTCAGTGCTGGAGCATGAAGGAGGCGGGGGGCCTGGAGTTTTACCATCTATGATGTCACACGGGGCTTTAACCTTCAACAGCATCAAAGTTGATCTCTGAAAACAAATATTGAAAATATTTTAGACACCTAGGATGCAGCATCACTTTCAGCACCTCGGGGGCTGAAAGCAGAATAAAAACCTGACAGTTGTGTACGGATGAGATTGAAGCCAGGTGTGTTCCAGGAGTTTTGTTAAAAAAAAGAAAAGATTATTGGGCTTAATTTCTTGATTTAACCATTTTGCTTATCATTTTCCCAATTGAGTCCAGTTGCTTTTGTATGTTCTGTTGGAGAATTGCGTAGTCCTGCTGGATGTAACCCTAGCATTTTATCAAAGCCAGCTGGACTTGTTTAGCATTCTTGGCGTCTTATTGTTGAAGATTTCTCAGTCCTGGAGAAAGCTCCTCAGGTGAGAAGCAAAAAATCTTCATGACCTGAAAAAGAAGTCCTTTTCCGTTCAGTTGGACCTGTTCCTGATGACTGAGGATCCACTCCCAACACGTCATCTTTGGCATTAATAGAGATCTGTGTTTTATCTCACAGTAGCTTCCACATGAACTTATCTTCTCCGCTGGGCTCTTTATCTTTCAGGCCTCATTAGCCGTGTTTGCCCTTGATTCAGGGAGTGTGACACGGCTGCTCGACACACGTTAAACGCCCATCACAGTCATTGACCTACCCAATTAAGGGGAAATCAAATTGTTTTTGGAGTCCATAGAAACCTAAATTACAGTTGTTTTACAACGTCTAAAGTGCACAGCGTTGGAGTTTGGAGCGCACTACCAGCGTTATTTCAGTAGCTGGAGGGAGGCGGGTCATAAAGACTGATAAGGCAGATTGTGTGATTGTCAATCATTGCTGTGAGCTTGACAAACTGTCTTCAGGTGTGATGTTTTTGCATTATCTCCAGCTATGTGCTCTTTACGGTGCAATAAACAGGAATGCTGACTTCATAAAAAGACTTAACAAGGTGCATAAAACTGTCTATAAAACAAATTGTATAAAACAAACGAAGGTACTTGTTCGTTTAGAGGACTTTCCTTAACTTTAATTTTTAACTGCATTGCTTCATGTGTTCTTCCTCCCCAGCTCCCACTTTCAAGCAGTCACCTGGACGTGTACACAGGTCCTGGGATGAAGGGGCCAGCTATAGCCATGACGAGTAACTCCTGTCCTGCAAACTTGACCATCAAGCGAGAACTGTCAGGTGCGGACTCGAAAGATCGGAGTATTTTGTATTTTTTTAAACCAAAAATCGGATAAATGATGCAGAATCGAACTGCTATTTGGCAGTTTTATTTTGCTTTTGAGCCATGGTACTTTGTCAGCCGTTGGTTAATCATTTTTTGTCATTGCAAAGACACAGAAGCCCGTGCATTGGCCAAGGAGAGACAGAAAAAAGACAACCACAATCTCAGTAAGTCTCTGCATTTAGACTTTACAACTTCCTTTTCCACAAGCTTTTACTTTATCGCTGCTGTAGAGTAAATTATCTGTGGAAACACACACACACACACACACACACACACACACACACACTGCAGTTTGTCTTGCAAAAACAGCTTTATATAGCTTAGAGCTGATTCAGCTGACAGTACAAGTGAGTGGATATTTAACTTGATCATTTCTGCTGTCGTAGCACTTTAAGAGCAATTGCCTGTGACTGTGTGTGTGTGTGTGTGCGCGCACCTAAATGTTGACCCTTTTTTCTGATCTTTATAATTAATTTAGCCCTAGAATGCATTTTACCTGCAAACTGAACTTTTAGCTGCAGATTTTTTCTCCTTTTTTTATACTTTGTCCCTTTTTTTGCAACAGTTGAACGGAGGAGAAGATTCAACATTAACGATCGAATCAAAGAGCTGGGCACCATGATTCCCAAAACCAATGACCTGTGAGCTACTTTGACTTTACTGTAAATCTGAAGGCGCTTTGTTGCAGGATGCTCATGCCTGTGTTTTTCTCTTTGCAGTGATGTGCGCTGGAACAAAGGCACCATCTTGCGAGCATCTGTAGATTACATCAAGCGCATGCAGAAGGACGTTCAGAGGTCCAGAGAAGTGGAGAATAACTTCAAAAGGATGGAGATGGCCAACAAACAGCTGTTGCTACGCATCCAGGTAACACACTTACTCATTCAACAGCTTGTGCAGGAGCACAGCGAGGATAACGATGGTGATGGTGTTGGTCTGTGCCAACAGGAGCTGGAGATGCAGGCTCGTCTGCATGGCATACCCAGCAACTCTCCCTCTGGTCTGAATCTGGCTGAGATGATGCCTCCTTACATAAAACAAGAAACCAGTCAAGAGGAGAACCTCTCTCACCTCCAGCAGCAAGCACACCTCCAGCACCAGCACCTAGCCCACAACCAGGTTCACCCCCAGGCCCAGCAGCACCACTTCCTCCCCCAGAACAACCTTCACCCTCATGGGCAAGCCCTGCCTCCTCCCAGGCAGCAGCTCCCACCACTCCCACAGCACCTCCCACCCCAGCAGCCCATCCAGTTCCCAGCTGTGGGCAGCTCTCAGCCCTTTGACTTTGCCCACTCAATGGACTTGTGCGACGGGATCCCTGGGTTCTCCGACGGCATGTCGGGGCTGGGTGACCTCGGCGGACTGGATCTCCAGGGGAAGAGGGGCGAGCTAGGCTTCCTGATGATGGACGAGCCTTTGTCCCCGATAGGTAGAGACCCTCTGCTGTCTGCTGTATCACCTGAGGCCTCCGTCGACTCAAGTCGCAGATCCAGCTTTAGCATAGATGATGGAGACATAATGTAGACGCACATTAAAGACACACTCTCATACGCACACACACACACACACATGTGCCTTTTAGGTTAAATACCCAGCAGACTGAGCGTGTATTAGTTGTGAGCCAGGACATGAACAGGTCTCTTAATCATAAAGGAACAGCTAACAGCATCAGCAGATACAAGGACACACAATTGCATCACCTCACATCATAGCTGTCCCCCGCACACACACACGCACACACGCACACAACCCCTTTTAATAACCATAAATGATAGAATGAACGATGGTTAATAAAATGAGAATAGCGTCATGGTCCTGCATGTGTAATTCTCCATTAAGGACTCACGTTGCGGTGTTGTTCCACATTCTGCTTTAGCCTCACGCATTAGCTGCTGACGGAGATCCGCTCCGACCTCGCCCCGGACTTACCCGGCTTCACAAACGTCTGCACAGAAAAAACACCTTATTGATGTTGTCATCTCAAAGATGCTGCTGAATCTTTGTCCAGAAAACCTAACGGAAGTCTCAGAAATTCTCAGGTACTGTAACAGAAGCAGGAATAATCCAGAATCCCAGATATTAATCCCAACAGTTTTAGAGCCATAAGTCTAATCTGCATGTGCCCTTTTGATTCATGCAGCTGCTTTTTTTCTTCTCCGTTCATGATTATTATTTTTAATGTTGGAGGTTATTCACTTCCTTTCTTGCTCTTTAAATGCAGTTAGCAGGTTATTTTTTCAGCTTTAGTTAAATGATGGGATGTTCCTCTTCTTTGTCAGGTTTGTGAGCAGGATGACGGACAAACGGAGGGGTTAGGATCTGTGTTTGTTGTCATGTTCATGGTAACAGTACAGCGTTTGAACACTGGTATTTGTAGACGTCAACACGTGTCACATGTGTGTGCTCTGTAGCGCTCTCGGTTATGTTCAGCCCCGCGGCTGTTCCCAGACCAGCCTGCTGATGGTTTCCATCTCCTCCCTCGTGATTTGAGTTAAAGCAGCCAGATTTTGCAGAGGTGAAGCTCAGGTCTGGTGTCACATGAAGATAAATCAGGCTCCAGCTGTCACATTGATAGCTGCAGCAGGTGGTGGTGAACCTGTTGGTGTTCAAACCTGGGATTTGACTTTTATTTGTAGTTTTTGATCACAACTGATAAAAAAATTCTTGGTGATTATTATTATTATGTTTTGGATTTGTGTTTTTTCATGTTTTTATTTTAGAGTTTGTTGTTTCCCAAAGCACTGGAATCTGTCTTGTTTAGCCTTTGTACATGGACTTGGATTTATTTCAGATGTCATATGCCACTAAGCCACTTAAATGTATTTTATTTGTATTTGTTCATTTAGTTCTGTTGCAATATTATTCCAGAACCATCCACTCATCTCTAAACCATTTTTTAGGAAGGACGTTGTAAAAGCGCCATTGTCTCATAAGAGGACGAAAAGGAAAACTTGAGTGGGGTTTTTAAACATTTATTTGAAAACGGAAGAGATTATGTACATTTGGAATACAGTTTTTATATAATTGGAATTTCATTTTTCGTAAACGTAGAATTTTGGAGGTAGATCATGTGTGATTCAGTGATCTGATTTCTAAGTTGATGAATGTAGGGCTTATCGCAGCAGTTCTGGTCAGATTGAAGTAAATCAGTGTTTTAGCCCCGCCTTCTTCCCCCATCATCCCATCTTTGGTTTCCATGGAGACTGGAAGATGACTGATTTGACTGAAACTGAGCTAGTGTTTTGTGGTTGTCTGGCGTTGTACCACTGACTCTGTGTTTGTTGTAAAGACTTGTGCCTTTCTTCTTCGCTCAGTCACTCCAGCCGACACTCCAAAGAGCTCCTCCAGGGCACACCGCAGAGCAACCACACAGGAACAAGTGGCTCTGGATCTACTAAAAAAATAAAGAAATAAAATGTTTAACCTGAATTTGTTCTCTTGATTGGCAGTTTTTTTTTGTTCGTGTGTGTCTGTATAGATTACAGTTACGAAAATAAGCCTCTTGTTTCCATCCTGTTTTTGCTTTATTCTGCGGAAGGAGGTCAAAGTAGAACCAGAAAAATACATTTTTGCGTAATTATGGAAAAATGTAAATTATCTTGTAACATCACTGATTTGCTCATGAGGTCTAAACTCCAACATAAGATGTGGAAAAAGAATTCAGTGAGCAAACATGGAAAACAAACTTTGGAGTGAAGCAAAGTCATCTTGGGTTTAGAAATCTGCATTTTTATAGATTTTCCAAATAGAAAGTGGAGGAGGGGTTAAAATTAAATATTTATTTATTGGAAAAAGGCAATGCCTTAATGAAATGCTCCAAGAGATGAAACAACTGTTGTAAATTGTTGAACATGTGTGTGTTTGAAAATAAAAAATAGAGAGTAAAAGAGCAGTCGGGCCTAAAAGACCTCTGAAAGAATTCAATAAAGGCCCGAAACAGGAAAAGCTCCAGTCGACCCTTGAACGACCCTTTACTGTAGTGTCATTGCTGTTTGCTCAAATCTGTTTCAAATGGTTCTCAACATAAAAACGAGATTTAAATCTAAATTATAAAGCAAGTCAGACACAGAAATGCACACTGCAACAAAGGCAAGGATTTGAAATCAAAATCAGAAAATGCAGATTGTTTCTCTCAGATTCAAACATTTGATGTGATTTATCCTTAAAATAAATAACACATGGATTAAGTTTCAGAGCTTTTAATTTAAGACTTATTTGTGAATCAGGTTATGCTTGCATCTTGGATCCATGAGCAGCAGTGAGATATTTGTGTGTTCTAGGTCTGACCTGCTGCACCAAGACCTGCAAGGTGCAGCCAGACCTGCAGACACCAAAAACAGGTAAGAACGAGCCAGGAGATCCAGTTTAAACCTGCTTTTATCTGTCTGGATAAAATGCTGACTCGTCTGTGGAGTTTAGGACTCTTTTATGTCTGAGTGACTCACAGGTCAAAGTAAAGTGACTCAAAAATCCTTTTGAAGGATGTTCAAGTAGACCAAACAACAAAAACTGCCAAAGTTCAGGGAAAATAGTTTTTAGAAATTTTTGATTGAGATTAGTTTGAAATATAGGAATATTTAAGTTCCTGGAAAAAAAGGTATTGTGCATAGTTCGAGAATTGTTGCACAAAAAAGGTGCAAATAGGTAAAAAATAAATAAATAAAATAAAACCCATCAGAAGCAGTTTTAACATGCTGTTATACCACACGTCCACCAGAGAGCATTAAAGATCTACACTACAGAAAATGCTCCTTCTCTTTGAGCGCCACCATCACAGCAGCCAGAGAAGTTCTGAGCCGATGAGAAATGAACCTTCATTAGTTTTTCTTTAATAACTAATATTTACTTTAGCTTTAGTTCTCACTCAAAACTTCAATCCTAAAAGTAAACTTGAAACTCCCCCAAAGCCAAAAGTGATGAGAGCACATCTTAATGATGGAATCAACTGGTTTTAGGCCCTGTCCACACGTAGCCGGGGATCTGCCAAAACGTAGATATTGTTCTACGTTTTGGCCTGTCATCCACACGAAAACGGAGTTTTTTCACACGAAAACGGATCTTTTTAAAAACTCCGGCCAAAGTGAAGATCTGCGTTTTCTCCTTTTTGGGTGTCTGCGTGTGGACGGACAAAACCGGAGTTTTAAGATCCGCAACGTCACTTTCCGCAACAAAAAATGCTGACATCACGTGTGCGACCTGTGTTTACACTAGCTGACAGCATGGATGCCCTCAGAGCTGCGCTCGCTTTATCAATGGTCCAAGCGCTTTTTGCTTGTTTGTTTTTGCAAGCGGAATTACTGCTCCTTGCGGAAGACCACAGACGAAGGACGAGGTTAAGAACGGGGGAAGTACTGCCGCCTACAGGTCTGGCATGTCCTTAACAACGTATTTATCCGGGTACGTGTGGACAGTTTTATTTTTAAACGAGGTGGTGTGGATGCAAGTTTTTGGAGGGGCGGATATTCGTTTTTAAAAACCCGGCTACGTGTGGACTAGGCCTTAGTTTAGTGATGCGATTCTGTTTTTTTATTTCCAGAGACGAATTCTCAGCCACCTTCCTTTGTTAGAGTATTTTCTCCTCTTGCGCAGCTCCTTCCATCATCTCCTGATGTATTAGTCCAGCACTGCTCTGGGATGTTCCATAAAACGTATAACTGCCTTTCTTAAGTTAAATCAGGGTAATCTCTTCCCTTGTTCACACACACGCACACACACACACATGCACACACACACACATGCACAGCGATACCGCCAAGCATGTTGGAGTGCAGAGATGGTGTCAGCAGCCCATCCACGGGCCTATTCTCCTGGGTCTTTATGATGCTAATGTACTTCCCGGCCTAATAAATCCCTGTAGAGCTGCAAAGAGTAGATCTTATGGCTCACTCTGATCGCCACCTTTTTGCCCATCTTTCCTCCTCCCGAGGCACACACCCACGTTTTGCTATTACTGCTGCAGAACTGCCTGCCTTGCACTTCCACAGATACTTAGGTGGATGTTTAGTGAGAGGGAAAGAGGGGAAGGGTCGAGACAAATCAAACATGAAGGCGCAATTTAAGAAAAGTTGGCACAGGGAAGCGGACTCCGACTCCGGCTGAGAGCGCTGGAGGTTGAGTAAAGAGGAGGCACTTTGTGAAGTAGCCTCTTCTTCCCAGGGATGGACTCTTTTTTTTTAAACCTTTTGAAGTGGATTTGGTGTAACACCTTGAGTTCCTCGTTTGCCCCACGAGGAACAAGGAAGAAGAAGTGAAATAATGAAAAAAAGTTGAACAGGAAATGAACAAGAAGCTGAAACCTCCACTGGACCGAGGCAACTTGGTCCTCTGCTCTAACCGATCTTCCTTTTCATCCTTGTTCTTCCTCATCTTGCTCTCTGAAAGCTGCCACCCCAACACACACACACACCTCTGCATAGCTGCTGGGCTTGATGTGTGTGTGAGTCTTCCTTGGATCCCTGGGGAGCAGTGTGTCACTCAGCTTGAAGCCCACGGAAGAGAGGTGAAAGAGGGCTGATTGAGCTAATTTAGCCCCTGGATGGGAGAGCAGGAAAGGCCTCACCCTCTGCTAATAGACAGACATCAAAATGGAGATGAGGAGGAGGAAGGGAGGAGGGGGTGAGAGACGTGGAACAGCTATAAAACTGAGAAGACTTTTTGATGGATTTATCTCTTTTTGTTCAAGGCGGTGTGTGTGTGGGGGACTTTTATGAACACGGAGTGACATTGTGAAGTTGGTAAAGGTTTATGTGGAATTAAAACGTGCTGATATCACGTATTGATCCGTCCTCTCGCAGTAAGATGCCCTTAATCACCCTCTTCTTTATATTAGTCCTCCTGCCGAGGCCACTCGACATATACATCCTCCCACTGACGGACTTCAGCTGCATGGAGAGAAATTGAAACCCCATTTTGCAGATTTGCAGGCACTGAACCTCCTGGGACCTGACTCTACAGTTTATCCTGCAGTGTTATTTCTCTATTTCTCCCCCAATTCCACATATTTTTGTTACGTTCTTGCAAAGATGCACAAACAACTTCACCGGTAACTGGCTAGTTAGCTCATGTTGCTGGCTAATTCCGTCTCACGCTTCCCTGTCCTTCTTCATTCCATCTTCTCCCACCTGTGCCCTCTTTTTATTCCGCTGCTCCTTTGTCCATCTTCCTCTACATATTTAATACTCCTCGCTGACTCCTCTCAACCCTCCGTGCGTCTATTCCTGAAAGAAGAAAGGGCTAAAATTGGCTGGAGAGATGAATAATGTCCCCGCCATTAGCGGTGGCGGGGACGGATCTGTCTGTTCATGGTGAGGAGATGAGCTGCAGGAGAGGTGAGGACCGGGTGGCGGGGTGCTCTTCATCATTCCTTCTAACTTTTGCTCGGGCTGCGATGGAAAAATTGGCGGAAAGATGAGAAATAGTAACGTGACGGGAGCTTTGCTGCACGCATAGCTAGAATGTTAGTTTAAGGTTTAAACATGTTGATTTTCACCTGTAGTTTAGCTTCATGAAAACTAATAGTTTCCCAAAATTTCTTTCCTTAGAATAATTTGATTTCAGTTTGAATCTGTCAGTTCTTCCTTCCTTCTTCAGAGTGCCAGTAGGGGGCGGTAGTGATCCACAGCACAGCAGAAGACACCAAGGCCCTGCTGACACTTCCCTCCTCTCCAAATGAATATGTTGTTTAGTAATGCAGTGAATGTCAGCCGCTGACAGAAAGAACATCTGTTGCAACCTTTGTGAAATCAAGACGCGGTGTCATTCCTTAAATTCCACCAGACGGCTGCCCGGGAACGTAATAGGCAAACTTTTGTTCTGCTCCCTGAGTGATCAAAGACCGAACGCACACATTTTCATTTAACATCTCTGAGTTTTGTGGGCTGATTGAAGAGGTGCTAAATTAAGCTTATCATTATTAAGATAAATAATGCCTCTGACTCAGAATTTGACACGTTTTGAAGGTTAACCACTCCATCCTCTTCCCCCCAGCAGCTGATGGAGTGACTATGAAAGCGATGAATCCTGTTTTATATCTTCATTGCAGTTTTTTTTGGCATACTTTATCATGTGCAGGATCTCAGATGAGAGACCATATTATCAATTATCGTCCTTGACGACCAAAACACCGTGAAGATTGCTAACTAGCTAATGGTCTGTTGAACAGGAGTCATCACGAGCTTCAGAGATCTGTTTGTTCTTTTCTTTCTCTTTGTTTGTTTCTTTATCTTTCCGTCCACCCAGTCATGCACTCATCCGTTCATCCATCCATCTTGTAAATCCTCTCCTGTTTTTATTTGGTGTTTCGATGAGAACTTGCAAACTGAAGGTTGCAGAGATTTGACTTGCTCCTCTTCAGGCTCCTTTTTACGCTCACCCTCCCATCTTCTGACTTTCAGAGACCTGAAGATAACGGCACGCCACATGACGCCATTGTCGCCCCCCCTCTCCCCCCCCCCCCCCCCGTAGGTGGAGATTTAAAGTTCTGTTTTAAAACTCCCACTGTTCCAATCCTACTTAACTCCCCC